>NW_021633344.1:0-87716 GCF_004799145.2 Neltuma alba | reverse complement strand
AACTTATTTTATGTCCGTTTCTGTTTTCGATATCTTTCAAGGCACTTCACAAAATTATTGCGTAACGAATCTGTTATTTTTTTAAAGATTGATTTAAGCTGAGAGTCTTCGTTGTTGCCGCTGGTCTTATAAATCAGAACCTGTTTCTTTTCGGTTTTTGTAGCCTTTCACAAGTTTTCTTGATATTCTGAAGATTCGTTCTCCATCATTGTTACCGTCCTATACATATTTTCTTTTTAAAAAAACCCTGGATCAGTATAAGCATATTTCTTCACGCTACAGAGATGCTATCGGAAGATGTGTTCCCTCTTGCCCTCTTTTGTCTTCACGAGGTGCATTGCCTCCTCGCGTCCCGTTCTCTTTCTTTGGCATTTTATCTAATGCTTGACTACCTTGGAAAAACATGTACAGTATTATTAGCCTTCACTAGTAATAAATAGACACCACCAACAGATTATAAAGCGCGTCACTTCTTTTTTCCTTTTTGTAGTTTAATTGCAGATAGCTGCTTCCTCCTCATTGTCCGTGACTGCTATATTGTAAGTATAAGCTCATTCATGTCTCTGGCTCTCTGCTTCTTTGCTTTTGAAATGAACATAATACAGATTGCGATGTGGTCTAAAAAGTTTTGTCTTCTATTTGCATAATTATTTCATTCTGGTTTCCGTGAACTACTGAGATTTGGGAAGATTTTTGCTCTTTTTTACCTTGTTCATCCCCTCGTAAATTTTTCTGGGCATTGCTCTTATGCATAAAGCTTGGCCAGAGTTACTTGGTTTGGACTTTGCCATCTGATTCTTCTAAATTATGAAACGAGAAGAAAAATTTTAGATCTAAACAAAAGAAAGGGTAAATAATGTGAGCTGAGTTGGAAAAATATTTACATATTATCTTTAAGAATTTAATAGTTAACCCCCTACGAACTCAACTAATGAACAAAACTCATGCAAATTCCTCATATTTGACCTGAAGTTCTTAATATAGATAACGACAAGTTGTATGTGGAGCATTCTAGAGAAAGAGTCGATGACTCTGATCGATTTTGTGGTATATGGGGAATTATAAGAGAGAGTCAGTGACGTGATGTACCATTCTACATGTGCTGTTGTTTCTCCATGAAGAACTTCACGTTAGTTCTGTTCTTTTATTTGAAGTAGAAAACCTCAATAAGATGTGTGGTCAGTAGGTGGTCATGAATGCTACAAAACCTGTGTTGTACTTTGGCAGGTCGGAAAATAGGTCTTCACCATTACTACAGTGGGCCCTCCTGCAAAATTCATCACTGCATTTGGTTTTGCATGTTAGCTGGTTAGCTGGTTAGCCTCACACGTTTCGCAAACCTCTGAATCAGAAATCCTTAGCCTCATGTGATGCATCAACCTACTTCTGAAACTTTAATGTGGTGTACATGTTTTATATTGATCCAAAGTCGTCCTTGTGCGCTTCCAAATCAATTCTGGTAGCGTTTCTATCACCTTTCAAATAGAGATAAATCATACAGGCTACGAGTCATGAAGTTAAATCATTAACTCTGAATGTGTGAATTTTGTTCTTATTATTTTTCCATGAGCTTAAAGGAATCTTATATATTGATTAAGCCCCCAAACGCCCATCTCTCCTTTCCTTTTTTGGGTTTAACTGAAGGGTCATAAGCATACAATCTTAGCAGGACCACTTCTTTGTCTGATATATGATTTCGTGTCATGTGATGGCAGAAAGAGGACCACCTTCACATTCTGGAATATTACTTTCTGACCATTGCTTTATACATCTGCCGTTTGTTTTATAGTAAGCACTGAGGAGTACTTTTAAAGATTCCTGTTTGAATTAGATACTCAGAAACTGACGGGCTAATCCTATTTTCATGCCAGCTAGACTGAGGAAACAATGGGAGCTGGAGGCCGTGTGGCTACTGCACCTGGAGCGCAACAGAAGCCTCTTTCAAGGTCTCCACACTCAAAACCACCCTTCACTGTTGGTGAACTCAAGAAAGCCATTCCCCCACATTGCTTCCAGCGTTCCCTCTTCTGCTCATTCTCCTATGTTGCTCATGACCTTTTCTTGGCCTATATTTTCTATACTGCCACTACTTACTTCCATCTCCTTCCTCACTCAATTCCCTACCTTCTCTGGCCCATCTATTGGGCTCTCCAAGGCTGCACTCTCACTGGTGTATGGGTGATTGCCCATGAGTGTGGTCACCATGCCTTCAGTGACTACCAATGGCTTGATGATTTGGTAGGTCTAATCCTCCATTCTGCTCTTCTAGTCCCATACTTCTCATGGAAGATTAGTCATCGCCGCCACCACTCCAACACAGGCTCCCTCGAGCGTGATGAAGTGTTTGTCCCAAAACCCAAGTCCAAAATCCCATGGTACGGCAAATACCTAAACAACCCACTGGGAAGGGCTCTCACTCTCCTCCTTACACTCACCCTTGGGTGGCCTTTGTACTTGGCCTTCAATGTTTCTGGCAGACCCTATGACCGTTTCGCAAGCCACTACAATCCATATGCCCCCATCTATTCCAACCGTGAGAGGCTGCTAATATACCTCTCTGACGCTTGTGTGCTTGGTGTAACCTATGCGCTTTATCACATTGCCAGCGTGAAAGGAGTAGCTTGGCTTGTCTGTGTTTATGGGGTGCCATTGCTGATTGTTAATGGCTTCCTGGTGACAATCACTTATTTGCAGCACACAAACTCTGCATTGCCACACTACGACTCATCTGAATGGGACTGGCTGAGAGGAGCATTAGCAACAGTGGATAGAGACTATGGGATACTGAACAAGGTGTTTCATCACATAACAGACACTCATGTGACCCACCATCTCTTCTCCACAATGCCTCACTACCATGCAATGGAAGCAACAAAAGCAGTGAAGCCTATACTGGGAGAGTACTACCAGTTCGACGGCACTCCCTTTTACAAGGCCTTGTGGAGGGAAGCAAGAGAGTGCGTCTGTGTGGAACCTGACGAAGCAGCATCTCAGAAGGGTGTTTATTGGTACCGGAGCAAATTTTGATCAAAACATACATAGAATATGTTTGTCTGCACGGGTTTATCCAAGGGAAAAAATGAAAAAATAAAAAGAAAAGAAAAGAAAAAGACAATGACGAGAACCTTTCTCGGCCTTGTTGGGCAGGGTAGGATGAAGTAAATGTTTGGTATGACTAAGAATTAAGTGCTTTTCTTCCCTTTCCTCTTCTTCCGGCAATGTTAATAAAACAAGGAAAATAACAAGTGCCAGCGGGTTTGGTGCGTGATGAACTCTGTCCAAACGACTGTTTGAGGTTTCGTCTCTCAAATGAGCGTGACTCCAGATGAATATGAAATATTTGTTTACTTGGGATGATAATATAGAGTAGCTGTGTTTAATTTTGGGTGTTACTAGCAAGTGACAGACGAAGAGACGAAGACATTCCTCCTGTGGGGAAAAGAGTGAATATCTATAATAACACTCAATTGTCATTAAGTAGTTATTTGAAACAAAACCTAAAATTTTCAATATTTTAAAGCATTAGATGAGAGAAGGATGTGTCATAAGTGGCATCTCATACCAATGTCTACGTCCTAACTTGCCCGCAAGAATGGCAGAATAGTTCTTCAAAACCAGCTGAATCCAAGTTTTCAAAGCGTACCTATGTCATCTGTTCCAACCTAGTTCAAGGGCAAGCGTGTTCAAACTTCAAAGCTCTCTACAACATTCCTCCATTTTCCTCCCAATCAATCAACATTCCCACGTAATCCTTACAAGTACCCTGTAAATGTTTGCATTTACAGTTTCAATGAGGAGAAATTATCGCACCTTTTAAGGTTCAACTAACGAGTGCATCATAAAAACATCAATTATATCTCTCAATTAGGTGTTATAAAATACTTCTCTAATAGTCAATAAAAGACATAATTGTTATGATGATTTCAATCTTAAATATAATACATATTTTTCATATTTATCAATTTTTTTTATTATCCCAATTAATATTCCTTAAATCATAATCAAGTAAGATAAGGATGGAGGATATTAAAAAAAATGATTATGATATTTTTAAAAAAATGACTTTTTTTTATAAATAACTAATTTACCTAACTTTTTTACTCTAATCAAATTAGTTAAATAGGTCTTACGTTAAGGGGAAAAAATATCTCAATCCACAGGTTTCTTTTCCAATCTTCGCGCAAACCCCCAGTACCTAACAAATTAATAATCCAGCAATGCTCACATCTATTGAGCTTTCAAACCCTACAAACCACATCATACAGCCCTTCTCTTTTGCCTGCACCGTTCAGACATTTTTACTTGACAGAAAAGAGTTGAAATTTCAGTCATTGATGAGTTTCACATATGAAACAGTTGAGGAGTTCTGCAGCGTTCTTGCGCTGCTAAATTAGGTGAAAGCAGACAGTCACAGAAACTGAGTTCAATGCTAAACAAGTTTCTTCAAAATCCAATGAATTTGAAGAATGACGAGTTGCAACAATTACAACAGTATCTTGGGCTAGAGAAACAAATCAGGTCCAACCCAACAGACAATTGAATCAGAATCATCCATAGGAATTCCCTCTTTTCACCAGACAAGCAATGCACCTTCAGCAAAGATTGTCTGTGAGAACCATCAGTGACGTGGCTTAGGCCCAAGAATAAAAGGAGCCTCACCTCTTGTCTCCTTCACATAGGAGACATATTCACCGTAGCTCATGGTAAATAAAGTGCTTTGGTAACGAGTCAGTTGTAAACGCTTCCTGAGCGACTCAGTAATTTGGCCATTGTAGCCTGCTTTGCGGATCAAAGAGTCAATGGCCTCTGTTTTTGTCCAACCTAAAATCAGAGTATGCAGACACAGATCGTCGGATTTACGCCCATATTTCATTATATACCAAGCAATTAGAGGCATAAAAAGATGATGTCAAAGAAGAAAAAAGTAATTTTGTGATAAGGATGTCTGTTATGTCTCTCAATTTAAAAAGATTTAAAAATAAAACAGTCACTGTTAAATAATCATCATAAAAATAATAAATATTATACGCATCTTCTGTGTAATAAAAAGGACATCCATTTCCAGAGGGAAACATCTGCGACAGATGATTTCATAATGCCCTTTACCATTTTGTTACGCAGAGAACTCTATAAATTTTTGCTGAGAACTTCCCATGGTCAGTAATCATGACATGGAGAACAAAGTTCAATACTCCCTCCATTTCCTTTTATCAATCTTACAAGGTTTTAACACAGATCAAGCAATGCCATTAACATAACATGATTCCTTTTATATTTTCTAATATGCTCTTAATTGATTTTACTGATTAATGTTGCCTTGGACTTCTAAAGTTAGTAAAGAGAAGGGTATCAAGAAAAAATAGTAATACTGTCTTGGACTTTTAAAGAGACAGATAAATAGGAACAAAAATTTTCTTGCAAAGGAAAATGAGGGGGGGAAAGCAACAGAGGGAATAGTAAACATCTGTCAAGCTACCTTCGTGGGCAGCTACTTCAGGCAAGTAAGTGGCACTTCGCCTTGTATTATGGTCAGGATCAACAAACTCAATAATTAAACCATGCTTTCCTACCTGCAAGAAAATCAGTAGAATCTAAAGTCCCCAAAAAAAAAAAAAAAGGAACAAAACCAAGAATTAAGCAAATATTTTGCATTCTTTGCGCATAGTCAGGCTTATTAATATTTTCTATACCTGACACGCTCACCCAACTGCACACTGAACTGTTAGCATATACACTGGGGGAAAATATCATCACAAGGCTTTCATTATTCAGCAGAAACTTAGACATAAAATATGTAAAATGTGTACCATGCAGCAATCAAAGCTAATCTCAGGCTACCCTTCTAAGGTTAATCCTCAAAAGAAAAGGGAAAAAGGAACGCCGGCACCCCCCGGGGGGGGGGGTTACAGAGCATTAGTTGTGTAGCCTCTCATGTGAACTTATTGTATGATGCATAGCAGAGAAATATTGGCCAAAAAGAATAAATCTTCTCCATCAAGTCATATTCTAATGAAATCAATATTAGTGTTTTATCAGCACGTAAATCTCCTTGTTTAGCCTCAGTTTCAACTTAGATGCTTTATAGCCTCAGTTTCCTCTACCCAATCAAGAAACAGTTTTATGCTTCCTCCACTTCCCCAAATCAAGTTTCATGTTATATATACCACTTTCACCACATCAAGTTTCATGTCATGTATGGTAAGATCCTAAATAAAAAAACACAAGCACTTATCCGTCTTAAGTTTGTTGATGTTGAGTTACGTTAGGGTTTGGAAACCCATATGCTATAAAAAGAAAACTCAAGGCCATAAATAAGCATGAATGGATCACATCATATGTTAATGTCATTGGCTTATTTTTCTGTAGTGAGCTTTACGCGTCAAAGGATCAAAGGACTAAGACTAAGACGTCAAAGAATGCTTATCACCTTTGCAATCAATCTTTTTTGAAACAATAAAACAAACTATGCCTTCTCCGTAACTTCAATAATGAGAACTACTATCTCCAAATTCAGTAACATGCAGTGTTATAAGTAATCAGACCAAACATTGAACTGAGGAGGCTATAGGATCTGGTTGGACAGCTCAACTGATGGATTAAACGTTACTTTTAGATTCTTTCTAAAAGTTCTGCCTAAAACAAATAAATCAGCACATACCTCCCAATCAAGGTAATGGTCAGCAGCTTCATAATCAGTAAGAATAGAGACTGTACACTCCAAATAAGGCAATTCCTTAGCCTGTATGGGTGGAAATCTGCGATCCTTGAGAGCGCTGCGAAATATTTCAAAGAACAAAAATGAAGGAGTCTGAAAAGATTAGTGTTCAGTCAATTGCAGAACAAGGAAATAAAATCAAGTCCTTCAATTTTTTTCTTCTGAAAAAACAGCGTAGCCGTGAACTATGGAAATAAAAATAGATCCCAAGGTTCAGATAACATTTATGACATAAGTTAAGCATCAATACCTTATATATCTTCTGTTAACTTTTGTGTGTGCTAACTGAAATTGACTTTTCAAATGATACATACAGTACAAAAGCTTAAACCTAGAAGAACTTTAGTCTTCTAAATTAATTAGCAAGGAGTAAAGAGCAGATGCTAAGCTCATTAACAGTGTTGATGTGTTGCATGAGAATGCCAGCAGCTATCCAGAACCAAGCCATTCAATATTTTTGAGGAAGATGCCGATCAACCCATGACATGAGATACATCACCACTGTGATGCTTGAAAAAGGAAAGATCTCTATAAGAAAGAAACATCCAAAAACTTCCTTGAATGGTATTTACGTCTATGGTGACATCCTTCCCATGTGAAACACGATCTACATCTAAACAAGCCCACCACGAACATTTCTCAACATATTTAAGTACAGGAGTAAGCAACACGGTGTCACTTAAAAGAGAAGAAAACTCCCTTCCCAACCATGAGGAATTGAGGCTTTAGTTTCTAATGCAAGGAAGTGCAGTTTATGTAATTGTTTAAAAAATACATGATTACATCATCAGACCTGGTCAGTGCATAATCTCTGAAGCCATTAATCAAGTAGCGTGCTTCCAGAGTTCCAATACAACCTCGAAGCCGAGGCTCCCCACCATTCACCACTTTCTTCCAGGTAACAAACAATGGGCTGAAACCAAAGTATTTTCACTTCAACAAGAAACAGAAATATTTTCTTTCTTAAATAAACTTAACGAATCTCAAACCTCATTTACCAAAGCTTAAGATAGACCCGTTATAAACAATCATCCATACAACAAAAATGCAGATTTGCAAGAAAACAAGTATACTAAAGGAAAGATCACATTTTCTAAAGAAAACTTATTGTTGAAATATGGAGTTAAAGAAACGTTATGATATACAGAATTGGTGGTGAAGTAAAGAATTAAAACAGATTTGTAAAAGAACCACACATCTTATGCCCCACATGTACAGGACCCCCACAACAAACTCCAGCATCATGGGATAAGTTCTTAATCAAACAATACACTCCATCGAGTAGAGAGACCAAACGCAGTGAAGTGGCTTCCACATTGCGTATTTTGATAACAGAATTATTTTCAAAAGATATCAAGATGCACACCTCCCCCACATGAACATAATACATCTATTCTCCACTAAGAAGCACCAATACGAGTAGATGTATCAGCATGGTGCAGCATGATACGGCGGATATGGCAATTTTCAAAATTTTAGGATTAGGATATTGATATGAGCATCTTAAGTTTTAAACAAGTATTTCTAAAGTAATATAAAGATATTCATTAGAATCAACCAAAATATTAAGGTTTCCTCTAAGAAATATAGAAATTTTTTTGGGGAAAAAAAAAATCACAGTACAAATGTTAGAATATGGACGTGTATCAAATCAGCTATGTACTAGATATGGGTAACGTATCGGTGCTTCATAGATTCTCCATGATTATTGCTCAATTGCATGTCTTGATGTTGAGCAGAATCTACAAGTGAAACCATAATGCTACGAGTACATATAACTTCTGAAAGGGTTTTCTTAATAGTATAGTTGATCAAAATTCGGATTATGTAACCATATACACAAACATGAATTTCAATTAACTACTGAAAACCTTTTTATGAGATCTGAAATAAGAAAATAGTATCATTGTTTGGGTTTTTTGAAGAGGGGTGGAGAGGGGAAGGGGCTTGAACTAAAAGAATACTAAGAAGTAAAATCACCCCCAAAAAAAAAATCTAAAATAAAATGCAAATGTTGCCAGTCATCTTGTTCATAGATCCCAATGAACGAGGTCCTGCATTGGCAAAGACCAATTATTCCTTAACATTAGCACGCTGATACGTAAAACATGCCACTAAACAATGTTAAAGGAAAAGCAAAATACAAGACAAAGATGTCATTGAAATAACATAATAGTGATCCAGATTTGAAGGCCATATGACCAAATTCTCTGTCATCATATATCCAAGATCGAATTTAAAACTTCAAATACAGTTAGGGGGAAAGAATATGAGATGTGAATTCTCTGACAATCATTACAATAACCTAATCCTAAAACTTCAAAAAATGTAGACAACTTAGGGCATCCATAGATTGAGCACATGCATACAGACATGATAAAATACTTATCATCGAAGAGACCCTACTTGGACAGGTCAATACGAACTATAAATCCCAACATCTCACTAAAAAGATGTACAAAAGCCACTAGCTGTAGCTTTAATCAATTTATTTCCTTGACAACAAGGATTCTTCTAAAACTTGATAGCATTCTCCATAAAATACATAATTTTCCTTCTAATGGGGAAAAGCTTCACCAAGAAGCAATGGAAATTACTATAGTATATGTGCCTCAACGTGTTAGCTCATGCTTATATTATAAAGGAGACTAGTGGCTCTAGTTGCCACCATGGAGAACACTCTAAAAGTCCAAGGACGATGAGAACAAATTCTCAATCTAATCAAGGGATAGACATTCATGAGCAATATAAATGAAACAGCTTATAATATTTAGAAAAACATGTACCGCATAATACTAAGTAAAATCAACATGCTCACAGCTAATTTAGTCATCACGGTGTAAACTACTGAAATTGTGAGATTTTCATCAGAACAAACTGTTACATAAAAAGAACCCAACAGCATAGGAGTCATCTAAAAGCTATAGTTTTGACTTATATTTATCTTGGCCAAAAAAAATGTTAGCTATAAATTCCAACCAAGAGATTTGAAAAGATCATATAGTCCATCATCCGTGGTTTGAAATGCCATGTCACTGTCATCCGTGACCATGATGACCCACTGCAGGATTACTTGTACAAGCTTAGAAGCTAGGGGGAAATTAACAGTAAAAAAAAAAAAAAGACAAGAAATTTATCTGGAAAAGAGAAAGGGAATAAATAACCCATGAAGTCCTCATCTTAAACGGATCAGAAAAATCAAGCAATGAACATGACATCAAAATCATGAGCCAATCCAAAAATCCCTCCCATTAGCACCCACATGCAGGTAAAACAATAAAAACGAAGCCAAGATATGGCGAAGACGGAATATGAAGGAAGGTTATTACTGTTGACCCTCATCGAAGGCAGGTGGAGGAGCATCCTCGCTGTTGTAGTGAGCAACGAGGGTGTCGAAGCAGAACACAGCCATCTCCTTGTTTGCCGACACCATTTTTGCTGCTTAATTTTTTGTTTTTGTTTTTTTTTTCCGATGAGGGATTGAATAATTTGGCAGTTCTTAGGAACCGCTATCAAAGTTTCATGAGATTCAAATTGTTAATAATCTTCGATGCCCCTTTTTTTCTTCTGTTTTTCTGAAATTATTCAGGCTAAGGGAGAGAGAAAAGAGGCCTCGTGAAAGGAAATTATAACACCGGCCGGAAAGTAGAAAATATATAGGAAGAGAGAGAGCGAGTGAGAGAGCAGAGAGTCAGATCGAGTCGATTCTTGCCGTAGGGGAAGGAACTTTTAGGAATTGCAATTTCCTCATTTGCACCCGCAATTTGACCTAATTCCTCATTTTAATCCCTAACACCATACTCCCCGCTCCTGACCTTTGTAAAATACTCTTCTGGTTCTTAACATAAGACCTAATTATTAAGTTAATTTTAATCTTAAATATAAGATATATTTTTTATATTTATCAGTTTTTGTCTAAATTATCGCTATGGATACTCCTTCAACCATAATCAAATAGAAGAGAGAGAGATGATATTAAGAAAGATGATTATAATGTTTTAGGAAAAACATGTCATATTTCTTATAATTAATTAACTTACCTAACTTCCTTAATCTAATCAAATTAGTTAAATAGGTCTTATAGGGATATATTATTCTCAACATTCACTGAATAAACTTTAAAATTAGATACATCTCAAAAATCATTGATTCTATTTAAAAATGAAATAAATTTTCTTTTTTTTTTCTATTCTTATATTAAATACATGTTCCCAAAACACGTGAGGTAGAAAATTAAAAGACTTTAAACCGAAATAATGAGGAAAAGAATGGTGAACTGCTTCCTTAATAATGTCTGAGAGGGTATAAAGAAAAAATGGTAAAAGGAAAAAACGAAGAAAAGAAATTATAATAAACAATCCATACAATACTTTATAAAAACTACCATAGAATTAACCTTTTTTTGACCAGCCTACAATAGAATTAGCCTGCTTTTTAAGCATCTTGTGAATAGGATAGAAGAAAGTAACAATATTTATTAACCTAATTTAACATTTCAGTGATGCTTTTGTCTTTGCCTATATATATAATCTTAAATTCCCCATGAGACATCAATAATTATTAGATTTGGGTTAATATTAGATATTAAAAAAATTGTTACTAGAAAAACTTACAAGACCTTCTTGTTTATAGCATGTGAGAAACAATCGGACTTTTTTGTGCATCTCTTTGTTTTATCTTGGCCAAAAAAGCTCTTCTTTTTATTATTTTTCCGGTTTGAAATATAAAATCTATTTTGTAGTACAATTTATACTATAAAATATATCTTATATTTAGGACCAGAGGAATATTTTAATTTTATATTTTCCTTTCTACCTTCTTTACATTTTTAATTCTCATTTAAAGCTTTTGTTTAATTCAATATATATTTATGTCAAAAATTACTAACATTAGTATTTCTCTTGTGCATGGCATGAAATAAATATAGCTTTTTTTTTGCCAACATGAAATAAATATAGCTTACTAATATCTACTATCTTCTAATCTATCTAATTATCTAACTTAGTTTATGAATAATACGACATGATTTGGCTCTACATGTTAAATTTCTTTTTGGCCTGAGCTCTATATATTAAATTACAATTCACGGTTAAGATAAAAGCATATTTTTATTCTTTAATTGTATATAAAATTTTATTTTTTTCTCTTAAATTTATAAAGTGTTTTTTCAATCATATGAGTCTAATATCATTAGTTTCATTAAAAATAATTAGATTAAAATTTTAAATATTAAAAAATATTATCAAATGCTAACATATTAAATCTAATTTTTTAAAATAATAATGGTAAAACAAAAAAATACATTCAAAATAGATAATACTCCTCCGGTCTTAATTATAAGACCCAATTGACTTATTTGAGGAGATTAAGGAAGTAAGTTAAGTTGGTTATTTATAATAAATAAGTGTTGTCATTCCTAAAATATCCTTGCTAATTAAGTATATTGGCTAAAATTATTATTATTAGAAGGATTATCTTGGAAAAAAATGTATAAATATAAGAGACAAAATGGATTGGGGTCTTATAATTAGGACCAAATAAAAAGTCAAATGGGGTCTTATAATAAGGACCGGAGGAGTAATAGAATTGCATAAAATTAGATTAAAAAATATACTTTTATCTGTAGTTTATTATAATATTTAAATATCTTTCAATTTTTTTTTTAAATTATCAGAAGCATGAGTAAAAATATTAGTCAAAGACTCAGGAAAATAGATACCCGACCAGCAGTCCTAAGGCCCTTTTTTTTTTGGGGGGGTAGGTCAAATTTTAAATTAAAGCCACACATGTATTCAGAAACACTGTTTTTGTCAGACACTGAAAATAAATTGGAGGACTAAATTGAAGTTTCAATAAAATTCAAGGTTTGAAAACGAAGTTTTTGCTGCTAGGAGTGGAAAATTTAGATTGAATTACCATATAGTCCCTGCTGCTTTGACCATGTGAGGCGGGTAGGTGGTCGCTCCCTTTAATCTTGCTTTATTCTAATAATGGAATTTTCCTCTGTGGGGCACAGACGTCACTGGCGTGTGTGCTCTTTTGCTTTCTATTTCTTTATTATTATTTTTTGTTCCTTTAGCGTGCGTTCTTCACCTCTGTTTGGATTAGCTTTCTTTTTCTAACGTTCAGTCCAAAAAGAATTGTTTTTCTAATGTGCGATATTCATTAAAATATGTAAAACACGCTTTAATAATAAATTCACACACTGTGCTTGAATTAACAAAAATAAAAATTGCCATATTCACATTACTTGTAATTTTTATTAAAACATAAAAATTTTCACCCCCAACAAAAAATAGACACAAACATGGTAGATTTCATTTGAATTAGCATTTTAAATTACTTATAAACACGTTACATATAAATTAAGATAAAACTCTTTTCACATTCTTATTTTGTATTTCGTAAAACACGGTTGAAAAGTTACCTATAAATCATTCTAAGCAGAAATAAGTAGAAACGATACTGATATAAATCGCAATATTGAATTTTTACCAAAATATAGGAAAATACAATACTAAAATCACAAGCATAATACAACGAGCAAGTTACTTGGCATAAAATGGCGAGAGAAAGAGCAGAAGAAGAACATATTTGATCAATCAGAATCATGTCTCCTCCTCTCCTTGTCTTTCCTGTGTTTCTTCCTGTCATCCGAATCACGAGAATGCCTCTTCTCACGCCTTTCCCGTCTCTCTTCCTTCTCCTGCTTCTTCTCCTCACGCCTCCTTCTCTTTCTTCTGCTCTTTTCATCTTCTGATTCCTCTACTTCTTCTTCAGTCTTCCTCGCTGACTGAACTGCCATAGATGATTCTTCCACTTTAGGTGGACTGTCTGTGATTGTGGGCATTGAAGAACTAGATTCGTTCCAAGGGCGCGGTGCTCTGCAGAAACATTGGGGGGAAAATTATTCAAATAAGGTGATAAGGTTGTTTGCAGATTAGATATAATTCACATGAAATTTTAACTAGATTTCATCTACAAAAGAGAAACAAGTCAATGATAAATACATTCCTTCCACATCCAAGTGATGAAAAGAGTCAATACCATTCATTTCAAATGACGAACCGAAAAATCAGCAACAAGATTATCAAGTAGAAGAAAATAAATGGAATACTTCGTTGCATGCCCAATTAATTTACCTTGAAAAACCAAGGCCATCAACCCTTACTGCCTCAGCATGGCCTCCACCTGCATCCTCCGCTGTAGACCCACGCTTCACCAGTTCTGAGTACTCATGCTTATCAAGCTTGTTGCCTTGAGGACGGCTTGCACGCTTAGGAGCTAAGCCAAGGGCCTCCCTCATTGCCTGCTCCTCCTCCTCCTTAATTCTTTTGATTTCTTCTTTCGCAGCCTCCATCTCCGCATTCATCGACTTTTTATCCCTTGAATACCAAAACAGATCTTTACCTGAATTTGAAATAGACAAATAAGATTTAAAACACTCATTAAAAAGGTGATAAAATCTATCAGCATACCCCCTCTTTTTAACCAAGGACTCTGGTAACAGATAAACTAGGCAGATTTTTTTAATCCGTTGTTTTTTACATCAACAATATATATTTTTCATTATTGAAAACAAGATGATAAAACTATCAACAAATGCTTATATTCAGTAGAATGTAGACATCCCACCAGGAAACTTAAATGGTCAAATCAATAGTAAAATGACAGCTTAATTTCAGATTTGCAATCTTATTGCTTACTGGCGTCCAACACAACAACCAACTTGATCAATGCTCTTTATTAAAATCACTTTTTATTCATCAGCATTACAGTACCCTATGAGGAGGTAGTAAAATCCTTTGAAAGAGCTTTAAATTTATGAATAAACTTCTCAAGAAGAATAGTTTCCCTGGTGCTGCTAATAAAGCAAGACAATGAAAAGAGCAACTTAAATAAAAGTGAGGGAAGAACCAAGATTTCAAACTTTCCATTCCTAAGTAGAATGACGGACAGCAGTCCACAGGGTGAAGTAGCAGCAGAAAGGAATTCTAGTTTATGAATTCCCTCTTAGTAAGATCCCTCTTTATGCAAGAGTCCCTCAATGGCCAAATCACTCTATACACAGTGGAAACAGAAGTTCCAAATTGAGCACGAAAAGGACTGGAAATATTTCCCATATCCCATTATCAAAGAGACCAGCAATTGCAAAGCCATCTATCCCTAAGAAATATTTCCATGGGTTTTTAAAAGTAGTGGGGAGTTCTAGAAAGGAACCCCACCCATTTTGATCTTAAACATACTCTGAATAACCTGAGAGCACAAGATAACAGAACAATCTCCCAAGGAAACAGCAGTCAAAGCAATGCTTTTGGATTCCAAATTTCCTAGTCCCAGAACCCCTCCACAGCCTTCAAAAGAACTTCCAAGCAATTAAAAAAGCGATCTCTTCTCTCCTCAATTCTCCCACCCAGACTTAAAGAAAATCTCGGATAGGTTTTGAGTCTTTAGGCTACTCCTACTAGAATCCAGCAGAGAGAAAGATGATGAAAAGGGGCTACCTGACCAAAAAGACAATCAAAGAGCAACAGGACTGCCCAACGGGTAAAATAACCTTCCAACAATTATCATCAACAGCCAGGGGAATGGAAGATGGGAAATATAAACTTAAAAAAAAAAAAAAACCTCTTCAAATCATGGTATCAGCAGCATGCATTTTGAGCCAGAGTTTAATTGTTTCATAAAAGTTAGAATTGTAAAAGAATAAACAGCATGACACAAATCCCCAACTAACATATCCCATCTTAACGCCATTACAGTAATACATGAATGACCTTGAAACCAAGCAATCACCTCACAACACACACACATTCAGGTATTGATATACAGCATTCTTCATGAAATTGTAAACTTGAGAGAATAATCAATTTCACCTTTCTGCCATCTGCCAACAGGGGCCTTGATACTGTGACCAAGATAGTTCTCCCTATGTTTATCGACTTTAACATCATCCCAACTGAACTCTGCACATCACAAGAAAAGCATAAAAAAAAAAAAATCAACAAATTGATCCGGATTAGAAGGTTGATTGTGAAAGACAAATTGTGATAAAGTACCACGTGACTGTAGTCCATTAGTGACCACTAGGGCAGGAAAGTTATGAGCAGAATATAGAGCCTGGGCAGTTAGTACAGAATAGGAAGCATGGGACAGCGGGGAGATGGACATCATTCCATGTTAAAAGCACCAATTCGCCACTTTGTTCGCATTGTGATTATTTATTTTAAAGTTGCTAATTTTTTTTAGCATTATGATTTGATGTTATTATAAATAGAGAATGTATAAGACAAGCTTAGGTTGTGTAAAACAAACAACTAGAAGGAAATACAAAGCTGAAGCTGGCCACAAGCTGACAGATGCCAGCGGAACTACAATATAGGCCAAAAGTCCTTTAAATGGGAAGCAAAAAGGAAAACCCAAAGCATTTCAAAGACATAATCGTTCATCCATTTTTACATTTGTAACCAAGCACTTCTCTTGAAGGCAGATCCCCCAATTCAACTTAAGTTTATAAAATCCAAAGGTTGTTAAAATGAAAACCCCAAAAACAACAAACCACTTCGGACCGACCATGACAACATCATCAACGAGAAGAACGAAAAATTAACGACATAGAGAAGAGATGGCAGTTGCCGATTAGACGGATTCAGAGAAACAAAAATAGACTATCCCATGTGCTAGTTTCTAATTACAAAAACATAATTATTGGGGAAAAGATGCCCAATTGACACATCGCAGAATTTTGTCTTAAAAAAACCAAAAAAATCCCAAGGCCTTTCGGAGATGAAAAAGAAATAGGCAATTCTGGGTAAGGTTAATTTCAAAAAATTGAATCAAGAGTTAGAGAAATGAAGACTTACGATCCCGCCCACCGCGAACGCCGCCTCTCGTAGGATGATACATGATTGAATGCTTTCAATCTCTGCAGTCTTCGCGCAGCACACCACCTCGCAGATTTTCCTCTGCACAAATCGGCGATTTTGGGCATAAGAAAGAGTCGATTTTGTTTGTTTATTCGATTTTAACAATGTGGCGGTCATCCAAATTCCGCTTTTAAGCAAATCATAATTTAATAAAATATTTTAATTATTTCAATTCATTTTTTAAAATTATTTTTAACCCCAACTTAAAATCACAAATATATAGAAGCTTTGAGTGCGACAAAAATTTAATACTCCTCCGGTACTTAATAAAAAACCTATTTAACTAATTTAATTAGATTAAAAAAAGTAGGTAAGTTAGTTAATTATAAGAAATGTGACATGTTTTTTCGTAAAATACCATAATCATCTTTCTTAATACTCTCTCTTCTTCTCCTACTTAATTATAGTTGAGAGAGTATTATAGGGGTGATTTAAAAAAAACTGATAAATATGAAAATGAGTGTTATATTTAGGATCAAAATCAACTCAATAATTGAGTCCTATATGAAGGACTGGAGGAGTAATATAAAAAGGTTTGAATTGAGCTAATTTTATACTATATAAGCATTAAAAATGAATTGTCCAACGCTATATATTTAATATATCTAATAAATTAACCTCAGATTAAGAAAAAAATATAATAAATCTTCTGTAGATTCTGTGAATAAATCTATCTAATACTACTATATATTTTGACCGTGATCTATTTAATATATATTGTGAAATCATAACGAACTATCAAGGACATATCTAATATCAATTATATATTAAATTGGTGTCCGTTATTGACAAACTATTTCAAGTTCTGTTATTAAGGTTTTATTTAAGTACATGTACTTCTCTTCCGTTCTACACTCACAAGACCGAATGGTGTGCCTCTACAAGATTTTGAGAGTGTTTGGATGGAAATTAAACTATGATTTTAAAAGTGATTTTACCGTATACGAAGTAAATATGTGAAGAAACTTATCTCAATTTGTGAAAAAATGTTTTTTAGAAGCACTTCTCATGTTATCCAAACACCCCTTCAATTGAAAGAAAATTTCTAAATTGAAGTTTTTCTGAATCTTAAAATTGTTATTTTTATTTTGAACTTGGTAGTGGATAGATTCCTATTCTTTGAATTTGAACTATTGGAATTACTCAATTGATTAATTGAATCTAATTTTTTAACATGGATATTAACATAATATAAAAGATTTAGGAAAAATCCTAATTAAATCCTGTTGAAATATTTAATTAAATTGAGGCCTACACTTTTAACAAATTCTTTATTAGGACATAAGACCTAATTAGGAATTGCTGAATATTTTTTTAACTATAATGCCCCTCTTTAATTAAAAAATGAAAAATTGATTATTTTATCCCTCTAAGTGGTTCATCATCTCTTATTATTAATATTTAGACAAAAAAAAATATAAATATTTTTTAGTGTTTGAAATTTTGTATATAACTAAAATCTTCAAAAATTTTCATAAAAACATTTCAAATTTATAATATATTGTAATCTTTAAATAATATTTTTTCATATTTTTTTCTTTTCAGGTTGTAAATATTTATTTTAAAATTTTAAAATATTTTAATTATAATAAAAATTTAAATTAAATCGTATCATTACGTTTTTTAAGTTCGATCCAACATTGTTAAATAAATAAAACTAACGTAAATTACAAGAACTAAAATAAAAATATTTTATAATTTTACTTTATTTGTAATTTAACATGTTTATTAAAATATTTTTAATAGTTAAGTTAATATATACAAATTTCAAACATTGTAAATTACTTATAGTTTTTTGGTCTAAAAAAATATAAGAGATGAGGAATTACTTGGGAGAGGTATATTAATCAAGTTTTCTTTTTAATTGAAGAGGGGCATTTTGTGATTTAACACATTCAAAAATCCCTAATTAGAATATATGGCCGAATTAGGAATTTGCTAAAAGTAGACCTAAATATGAATTTAGGTATTTCGGCTGAATTAATTGATTCTCCCAAAGATTTAAGACTTTTATTATCTATATAAAATACATATAATATCATTTATTTTGAATGCTGTACAATAAATATGGAAGTTCTCTAATTGGCACAACTAATAGGCCTTAGCCACTGCCAAATCCTTTTAGAAGTGTTATTGAAATTATATAATTAATATTCAATATAAAATTTAATAAATCATGATTTAATTTATATTTCAAACAATAAATTGAGACCATAGCTTTTATAGCTTGATTTGAAGATTATCCTAATTAAAAAGAAAACATTATCCGCAGATTTTTTGCTCATTGAAAAAAAATTTAAAAAATTAACTTATAAAAAATATTTAAAGGTTTAAATATTGTCCAGCGTCTCTCTATTTTATACATAGATCATTTTAACCCTCGTTGGTTCTCTGTAATCTTGTAATAAAGAATGTATTCTCTTATATTTAAAAGAGAATTCTTAGACCCAAAATATATACACATAAAAGAATTCTTTGTGGGATCAAATAGACAAAGCTTTTTGCAATAATTTGAGATCTCTTTGATCAAGAAAAATATATAGAATACGCGTATATGTTACCGGCCACTTTTTGTACGAGAAATAAAACATCACAGAAACCTTCCACAGAGAAGGGGTATCAATTTCAATTTATTTGATTTCAAATGGTTATTAATGTTGCTGAGTTTTTAAACCCTTGGATTGGCAATTAAATAGAACCCTATTTCATCTAGAAGGAGTTGAGAAAATCTACCTGTATTTGGAAGAACTGAAACAGCTTTTCACACTTTCACACCCATTCATTTAGAAACTAAGAGGTGTTTGGAAGAATCAAATCATGATTTAAAAGTGCTTTTATAGTATACGAAGTAAAAAAATGTGGAGGAGTTTATCTCGATTACAGAAAAATGTTTTTTTCAAAAGCACTTTTGATGCTTCCCAAACACCCTCTAGATTGATGATGAAACCTACATACAAATAGCAAAAACAATGATCACACAGAAACCAACCCCAAAATCATTTATGCAGATGAAACTTGCATCCACCGTTGGTTTATGAGCATGATGCTGAAAGTGATGCAAACACCACTAAATGATGTTTTGGAACAACAAAAGTTAAATATATGACTAGATAGCTTAAGGTTTGAAGTTGAAATACAAGCAATTAAAATAACAAATATGTGAATATAAAAGTAATAACCTTTTCCTTTTCCTTCCTGTGTGTGCCATAAGCAAATAAATAGCTAAGAAGTTTTTGTAATCTTGCGTGTTCCTCAGAGGTTATGAGGGAGAGTGAAAAATAAAATCCATTGGTTGCATGGACATAATACCTGAAGAATGGCGAATCTGCCTCTGTAGTTACAGCCTTCGCTAAGTATGGCTTCCCCGTTCCAAGGGCCCATAAAAAAAAAAAAAAAAGCTCTCCATGGTTTCTCTTCCCTAAGCAAGTACTACCTCTTATACTAATTATAAAAACTAATTGACTAATTTGAAGATATTAAAAAATAAGTTAAGTTAATTATTTGTAATAAATAAATGTTGTCTCTTCCTAAAATATTCTTAATAATCAAGTGTATTGGCTAGAACTACTATTATTAGAAAGATTACCTTGAAAAAAATGTATAAATATAAGAGACCAAATGGATTGGAGTCTTGTATTTAAGGACCAAAATAAAAATCAAATAAAATTTTATATTAAGACTGAAGGTAGTATAAGATTACATGAAATGTAATCAATAAGATTGAAAAATGGCCGGATGCTTCATATGCTAAAAATTCTTTGACCAACTCATATTCACGCACAGAACATCGTATTGGGCAAGAAGGGAATACTTCATTAGGGATTGGGCCCTCATTTATGCATACACTTTGAAATAACTATGGGCCGAATTTGGGCCAATATATACACAGCAACCAGCCCAAAACATTAACCAACAAACAAATACAAAATGGCAAAACTTAACCATGCTACTTCCTACGCTGAGAATGATCCTAGAAGACTCAAAAATTTTCAATCAAGTGTTTCCATAAAAAATTTCAGTTGAGCTATTACTTATTTATCACTAACGAACTTCCTCACGAGGAGAAAAAAACATAAACCAGATTTGATGATTCTGATTAGCAAGACTCATCAGTTCACTGGTTATGAGATTAGTGGTTTCTTCCCTCTTAATAAACAATCATTGAGGACAGTTTCTTCATTGTTAAACATTTCATTGATATAGTTTTGTAAGCATACCGATAGTATCTCATGGCAGTATTGATATCGGACACAAAAAGTGTGTCCTAACTTTAGGATATAATAGGTTGCGAATAGCATCATCGTTTGTATTTAGAAAAAGAGAAGCGAGATCATTGTAATATCCTGGTGGACATTGAAAGTTCTTGTAGTTGCCAGACTCATCAACAGTGGGACAGCTTACTGTCGGATCATCAGGACAAGGATGCACGTTGCCAGCCATGGTAAGCCGTAAGCACAACATGAGGTCAAAAAAGCAATTGCGACAACAATGAGAATTTTGAAACCTGGACCTTTTTGCTTCAGGATGCTATATGTCCGAACAACCTTATCCACAAAGTAATTATATATGCTTCCGAGAATGCCTCCGAGGGTTCCTAACAGTAATACTGCTAGTATATCAGCAACATTGTATGATACTTTGGCTGCACTGACATCGTACATTATCAAACCACCTTCACCAAATAGCCCACATTGTCCAGTGGCACAGAACTGAATTCCGGCTCTCAAAACAATAGCAACTACTGCGGAAGTGAAAAATGTCCTCCAAAGGAGAGCACTCCGCCACGAGGAAGCTCCCTCTTCAAAGGGCAAAGAGAACACCACCTACTGGAGCACGAAATGCAGCAGCAACACCAGCTCCAGCTCCACAAGTAATCATGCACCATGCACTAACAAGGAAGCAATGCATGCACCTGTGTGTATCATAGGCCCCTCTTTGCCCACCACAAATCCAGCAGAAACTCCAAGGATGGCACCAAAGACCTTCACAAAAAGAGTGCTTGGAGCCAGTATATCATGAGCATCAATACCACTGAGATAGGCTTTCACCTCAGGAATACCAGAGCCTGCTGCTGCTGGAGCAATGAAAGCGCAAAGAGATCCAGCCGCAGCTGCCAATCCTATATTGCACCCAGCTAATGCCACAAATGCTAGAATATATCGGTGCTTAGACATGAGGTTGGTAGCCAGAAGCAGCTTGAAATCAGCTATATTCTCAACGGGAATATTATCGAGGAAGCCAAGTAGACTGTACCAGTGCCTAATCCAATAGAGAAGCAAATCCTCACTTAAGTATCACATACTGGAATATCTGAATCTTGCTTCTTGATTTCCAGTCCTGCTTAAGCATTTCGATCATTCTCAAATATCTCATAATCAAGGCTTCCAACGGGGCTAAGGTTGGCACCAACTATGGCGATCTGCGAGGTGGTGTTGGTCCTCTTCACCAGAAGTGGCTCTGTATATGTCATGTTTTCTTTCAGAATATTCTGACCACTACCTCCCATCCTTGCTATCCATTGGACCCTCGTTTTCTATGTCATTCACACCATCGCCATGATTCACATTATTTTCGTTCTCCATCTTATTAACAACTGCACTTTTCGTTTTTGCAAGAATCTAATTTTAGCATATGTATTAAGTATACAGTAATGAAATCGCCTTCCGCAGAATCCCCAAAGATAACCTGAAGCCTTGCTATTGGATCGTCAGACTAGTGAAGTCAAACCACTCCACCAAGGTCCAACTGACGGGAAAGTATGAAATAATAGAAACTGAAGCAGCTCAATAATTCATTTCAATATATACAACAAAGACCCTCTTTGTTTTTCAATAGTGGTTTAAAAAAAAAATTTGCATTAATGATTTTATTAATTGTACACATTCGATTTGAGTCCCTGGCACCTCGACTCAAGATCATAGTTGGCTCCAAGGTTAGAAAACGTTTTTTTGCCGGTCTTCGTAAAGGAATAACAAAAAATAGGAACCACATATAATCTTGTTCTTCTTGTTTTTAGTATGAGACAAAAGCTTCTTCAAACATCAGAAATCAATCTGTAGATAGCCGACTATATAGCCAACTTCATATACGATCTAATTAAGACTTGGCTTTTTGTACATGCTTTATAATCACTATTGATAAAGTTCATCTTGTAAGTTTCATTAATCATACCTTGTTCTCTCTACTATTCTTTTTTTTTTCTTCCACATTTCCATTTTCATTGTCCAAATCAAATTTAGTTCACAATTATAATTATAGATTTTGGTTATTAAGGAGATAAAATTTTATGACTTATAAATGATTCCTGATGAAGCAATCTAGTACAATATTCCACACCCAAAAAAAAAAATGGATCGGCTCGCCAAGAACAAAAGCAAACCAATAATAGACAAGTGCAGCTCACAAAATTAGTAACAAAAAAGAAACAAATTAGTAACTACAATTGGTAAAACTCCTAGCTAGCTAATGCTAATGACGGATTCATCATGGAAAGAACATAATCAATCGGTAAGGTATCTTGATGAGATAGAATTTGCGTTCCTAATTGATCCATCGGCAGTGGAAGATCATAACGAATTTGAGTCTGATCCAGTGGCATTTGAGTTCCTAATTGATTTGGTGGAAGAACATCATGAACCATCGAGGTAGCTTGATCATGAGGTTGAAGAGTCAAAGGAATTTGAGTTCCTATTTCATTCATCATGGGCAGCAAGTGATGATTCAATGGAAGACCATAATGAAATTGAGTCTGATTCGGTGGACTTTGATGAGTTCCTAATTCATTCATCATTGGCAGCAAGTGATCATTCAATGGAAAATCACAATGAAGTTGAGTCTGATTCAATGGACTTTGATGAGTTCCTAATTGATTCAGCGGAGGAAAATGATGAATCGGTGAGGTAGCTTGATCATGAGATAGAAGACTGGAAGGAATTTGAGTTCCTAATTGATGATTCAATGGAAGATCATAATGCATTTGAGTTTGGTTTAGTGGAATTTGAGTTCCTAATGACTGGTTTAATGGAAGAACATTATGAAGTGGTGGGGTAGCTTGATCATCATGAGATTGATGATTCAAAGGAAGATGATAATGAACTGGTGGGTTATTAGATTGATGCATCAAATTAGGATTTGAAGGAATTTGTGGATTATACTGATGATGATGATGATCCGGTGATGAGGTTATTGAAGTAATAATCCGCTCCAGATCTTCAGGGTTGATGTCTGCTAAAGTAAAATCATGGATACTTCCTCTGGTCTTCACTTGTGTCTCTCTTTCACTTTGACGAATATAAAACTTTTGAGCATGGCTTGCCACTTGATTTGCACTTTTTGTCGTCACTACATTCTCAGAAATCTTCTTCCATTTTCCCTTCCCATATATCTCCACTCCCACCAAAATAAACTAT
Source organism: Neltuma alba (assembly GCF_004799145.2). Lineage (NCBI taxonomy): Eukaryota > Viridiplantae > Streptophyta > Magnoliopsida > Fabales > Fabaceae > Neltuma > Neltuma alba. The sequence goes on along the minus strand of NW_021633344.1, from coordinate 63,666 downwards.
TCAAATCAAAATCAAAATAAATCATATCAGCTCATAAGCCAGATGACCTAGCAACAATTAAAACTAGGTGGTAAGGTGCGAGTTGAATCCTATTTGTAACTTCATCCTACTTCCTGATCATTTAATGCTCTCATGAATAAATGAATAATGTAATAAAGTATACGTACATGTGTTCATTCAAAGTCCAAGAGGTGCTCTTCTTTTTCGTACGACCGCTAGGCCTGGGCGGCTGATTGGTGGAGGAGGAGGGCCAAGAGTCCGGGTAATACGGTGCCGGAACCCGACCCGATTCAATATCGGCGACGCCATGCAAAGGCAGCAGGTGATGAGGATACAGAGACATCGCGGACTGCGGAGAAAGAGATACTGTTAACGATCGATATGAAAGACATATATATATATATATGGTACAAGAAGATATAGAGTACAAGAACCGATTAAGTTGTCTCCTTACACAGCGAGTGGCGGCGGAGATCGGTGGTCGGAGTTCCAACGCGGCGGAGGCAAGAAGTAGCGGGGTTTATGGAGGTGGAGTTTCGGCAGTGTCACCGGTGATTTGGTACCAAAATTTTGGCGCGAACTTCAATTCTTTCTTGATGATTCTCGTGGTTAAGTGAATAAATGTGCATAAAGCCATATAGGAGAGAGAATAACTATAACCTATTTTCATTTTTTTTTTTTAAATTGCCGAGGGTTCCAAATCTAACAGAATCAAGAAACCGTATGATACATTAAGGTTTTATATAAAGCCATCTAGGAGAGAGAATAATGATAACTTTTTTTCTTTTTCTTTTTTTAATTGGCCGGGGTTCCAAATCTACACAGAATCAAGAAACCGTATGATATATTAAAGTTTTTATATTATGCATGTAGATTTCTTTCTTATGAAAAATTAACAGAACTTTAAAAAATTGTTTAATTCGGTGATACCTGCAATTAAGTTTTTTTTCCTAATATTGTATATATTCATTTATTTTTTTAAAAAATTATAGCATACCTAAATTATATATAATACAGATTGTTAGTTTTTTTTTTCCCAACATAGTAAGGGTCAGGAAATTTTTTATAATTAATTTCTCCGACTATTTGTAGGATACAAATGTTTTTATAAAATTATAATATATTTACACTTATATTTAATAACATAAAAAAGATGAATGTATTGCGGTAAAGGAAAGTCAACTAGAATTATTTAACTTCCCCCCTCTAATATCATATTTGTCATCGGAAAATCATAAATACTAAATTATAAATAATCAATTAAGAGACTGACAAATTATCTAAAATATTACAAATATTAGAGCAAAAGTACAAATCGTTAATACAACCAAAGTCATGATTTTTCAAACAACTAAAGGTCAAAGATGAGAAAACATGGACAAGTCAAAACATTATTTTTTATCATATATATTACTCCTCGGATCCTAAATATAAGAGTTATTTTGTAGTGTAAATTACAAAATAAACAAAAAATGAGGATCAGAGTAGTATTAAATAAACAAAAAAATTAAAAGAAAAAAATTATGTGGATTGACATAGGTTCAAATTAAAGCAGCACGAGTTACAAGGCCTTAAGTGTTGATAGGTCGGCTAAAATTCTAACCCTATCTTGTCATTTTTAGCAGGTTGAACCCATCAGATCAACAAATGAGGTTTTTGTTACTTATCAATCATTCCTAAATGAAGCAGTCTACTTAGTACGCACAGTGGAACATAACAAGTGAAAGAAACCATACTGATATAAAATATCCACAAGATTAGTAACAAAAAAAGGGAAGAAATTAATGACAACTGGTAAAACTTGTAGCTAATACTAATGAAATTCCAACACTCTCAAAGATCTGAAATTGAACCACATCAAGAGGCAACTTGGAAAAGGAAAGGAGATGAGAGAAGTTTAAAAAAATACATTAGGCACGTAATAATTAAGGATTGATCAGCACCGGTTCTTGTGGTGGCTTAGACTGATGTTGCTCAGATTTATAGCTCTGATTCATTCCCAGCGATTCATGATGCATCAGAAGGTCGTCATCATGAACTTGTGAGTTAGGTTCATAATGATATGGCTCTTGCAATTGTTGAAGACCTCAAGAAGATGACTGATCATTCACCGGAACATCATAATGAACTTGATGAGATTGAAGACTTCAAGGAATTTGTGGGTTATGATGATGATGATGATGATGCAGTGAGCGAATTGAAGAAAGAATGTGGTTCAAACAATGAGGGCAGATGTTTTCTAAAGTGAGACCTTTTTTTTTTTTTTGGCCAAATCTAAAGTGAGATCATTGATTCCTCCTTTTCTTCTATTAACTTTTGGGTCTCTCTTACTTTGGCGAAGATATATAGAACTTTTTGGCATGGCTTGCCACCTGAATTACACTTCTTGTCCTCGCTACGTTTTCAGATATTTTCTTCCATTCTCCCTTCCCATGTATCTCCACTCCCACCAGGAACAATCTATTCAGATCAAAATCAAATATTATATCACCTCATCATTTCATGATCACAGCTTTACACACACACACACACACATGTGGCCATTGCTCTTGCATATATAGGTAAAAATGAATGCAACAATATAGGTACGTACATGTGTTCGTCCATAGACCAAGAGCTGCGCTTCTTTCTTATGGGACCGCTACACTTGGGTGGCTGTTTGGCGGAGGAGGGCCAAGAGTAGGCCGGGTAATCTGGTGGCGGAACCCGGCCCGAACCAATCTGCTCGACGTCCTGATGCCGTTGGTAAACCATTTCCTTTGTGGCGCCGGGGGCCACCTCCGTGGTCCTCTCCCACTGGATGGGGCCGCCCTCAGGAAAACACTCCGGAGCACTCTCAAACAGCTTGTCCGCCTCCTGACTCCGGGACTCCATTGCCTTGCCTCTCCCTTCACCAATCTTCATAGTTCATAATTATATATCAGTCATCGCCATCATATATACACAACACAACACGCGCTTATATACATATATACATACATATATATATCAGTATACTGTATCCGACGGTCGTATGCTTCGTCAACATTTAGACAAGTTCGACAAAGAAACTGTTGATTACGGTCCACAAGAATCAATCTTGGGGAACCAAATCCAATATATATATATATATATATTTGAGTAGAGCGATTTGAAACTGATCATTCTATAAACATGAAATTACAGCAACAATTAAGGAATGGGTCGTCAAGAATCCGACGGAAACAAATCCGATCACGTACCGAGAAAGAGAGAGATAACAAAACGAAAGTTATAGCGAAGATGAAAGATTGAGGACGAACGAGAATCAAGTCGTCTCCGTAAGTAGCAAGCTCGGGCGGAGAGTCGTCGTTCCGACGCGGCGGAGGCAAGAGGCAGTGAAGCTTAGGGTCAACGATTTCCACTCACAGTCTCACTTGTAATTTGGTACGAAACTTTAAGCTGACTCGTGTATGTACGGAGAGATAGAGCGAGACGAATGATCACTTAATTACAATTTTTTTTTATTAAAAAAAACTGAGTTCTTGAATATACTCTTGTTTTGCACGGCTAGAATTTTAGAATCCTGGTGGCACCAACTCAATAATAATCTGTCCATCCGCCAGCGGGCTTGCCATCTTTAACCCAAATTAAAGTGCAAAACAAACGTCTTTCACAATTTTTATATAACGCATAGTATATTAAAGTTTTTATATCATAATATTAATATAATTTTTGATCCCTAAGTTTGATTTCTTTTTTTTTTATACCTCAACTGAAAATCTCTTATGGTGAAAAGTATTATCTTATTATGGGAGCACACTTCATGTCCATTTTATTACTATTAGAAAAGTGATGAAGTTTTTCTTGTTTTACTTGAGCATTTTGTTCAGTGGTTAATTACAACCAAAGCAGAAAAAGACCTTTCTTTAAAAAGGGCAAAATGAAAACATATTAACTCATAAAATTTTACAGAAGTTAGTAATTAACAACACATAATGTATCAATATAGAAGTCTTCCATACTCCAATTGCAAAAACGGTGTAAAAATCCTTTTTTCAATCGTGGTAAAAAGGACCTTTTGTACTAATGATTTTATTAATTATGCACTTTCGATTTGAGTCCCCAGCAGCTCGATTCAAGATTATAGTTGGGTCCAAGGTTAGAAAACGTTTGTTGCCACTATTTATTAAGGAACAAAAAATAGTAACCGCATATTATCTTGTCCTTCTTGTTTTTTAGTATGAGACAAAAGCTTCTTCACACATTAGAAATCAATCCGTAGATAGCCGACCGTATAGCCACCTTCATATACGATATAATTAAGACTTAGCTTTTTGTATATGCTCTATAATCACCATTGATAAAGCTCATCTATTAAGTTTCATTGATTATACCTTGTTGGTTATTAAGGAGATAAAGATTTTTATGACTTGGTAATGATTCCTGATGAAGCAATCAAGTACAATGTTCCACACACAAAAAAAAATTGCATCGCCTCGCCAAGAACACAAGTAAAGAAAACCAATAATTGACAAGTGCAGCTCACAAAACCAGTAACAAAAAAGAAACAAATTACAATTGGCAAAACTCCTAGCTAGCTAATGCTAATGAGGGATTCATCATGGGAAGAACATAATCAATCGGTAAGGTATCTTGATGAGATTGAGAACCCAAAGGAATTGGCGTTCCTAATTGATTCATTGGCATTGAAATATCATAATGATTTTGAGTCTGATCCAGTGGCATTTGAGTTCCTAATTGATTCAGCGGCAATGAGATATCATAATGACTTTGATCCACTGGCATTTGAGTTCCTAATTGATTCATCGGATGAACATTATGGACCATTGTGGTAGCTTGATCATGAGGTTGAAGAGTCAAAGGAATTTGACTTCCTAGTTGATTCATCGGGAGCAAGTGATGATTCAATGGAAGATCATAATGAATTCGAGTTTGATTCGATGGACTTTGAGTTCCTGATTCATTCATCATGGGCAGTAAGTGATGATTCAATGGAAGATCATAATGAAGTTGAGTCTGATTCAGTGGACTTTGATGAGTTCCTAAGTGATCCTGCGAAGGAAAATGATGAATCGGTGATATAGCTGGACCATGAGATTGAAGACTGGAAGGAATTTGAGCTCCTAATTGATGACTCAATGGAGGATCATAATGTATTTGAGTTTGGTTCAGTGGAATTTGAGTTCCTAATGACTGGTTCAACGGAAGAACATTATGAAGTAGTGAGTTAGGTTGATCGTGAGGTTGATGATTCAGTGGAAGATGATAATGAACTGGTGAGTTATTAGATTGATGCATCAAGTTAGGATTTGAAGGAATTTGTGGGTTATATTGATGATGATGATGATGATGATATGGTGATGAGGTTATTGAAGAAATAATCCTTTCCAGATGGTTAGGGCTGATATCTGCTAAAGTGAAATCATGGATACTTGCTCTTCTTTTCTTGACTTGCGTGGCTCTTTCACTTTGGCGAATATAAAACTTCTGAGCATGGCTTGCCACTTGATTTGCACTTTTTGTCGTCACTACGTTCTCAGATACCTTCTTCCATTTTCCCTTCCCATGTATTTCCACTCCCACCAAGAATAATCTGTTTAAATCAAAGTTAAAATAAATCATATCAACTCATAAGCCAGACAAATCAAAATATCACGTACCAATTAAACTTTTTGTTTAATTTGAAAGAGAAAATACTCTTCTAGTCATAAATATAAGATCCTTTTTATAATGTAATTTACACTACAAAAAAGATCTTATATTCAGGATTACATTACAAAAATGATCTTATATTTAGGATCGAGAGAATACTAAACACTCGAGGTACAAACAGGATAAATAATATAATAAAACTGATGTTCTTATGACCTAGCAACACTGAAAACTAGGTGGTAAGTTGCGGGTTAAATGCTCTTATAAATAAATGAATAATATAATAAAAGTGTACGTACATGTGTTCATCCAAAGTCCAAGATGTGCCGTTCTTTGTTGTGCGACCGCTGGGCTTGGGTGGCTGATAGGTGGAGGAGGAAGGCCAAGAGTCCGGGTAATACGGTGCCGGAACCCGACCCGATTCAATATCGGCGACGTCATGTAAAGGCAGCAGTTGATGAGGATACAGAGACATCGCGGACTGCGGAGAAAGAGAGATAATGTTAACGATGGATATGAAAGACATACATACGCAGTATATATGATATAGAGTACAAGAACCGATGAAGTCGTCTCCTTACCCAGCAAGTTGCGGCGGAGATCGGCGGTCGGAATATCAACTTGACGGAGCAAGAAGAAGCGGGGTTTATGGAGGTGGAGTTTCGACAGCGTCACTGGTGATTTGGTACCAAAATTTTGGCGCGAAACTCTTCAATTCTTTCTTTGTGATTCTCTGGAATAAGTGGATATATGTATATAAAGCCAGAGAGGAGAGAGAATAATGATAACTTATTTTCAATATTTTTTTAATTGCGAAGGGTTCCAAATCTAACTGAATCAAGAAACCGTATGATATATTGAAGTTTTTATATATAGCCACATAGGAGAGAGAATAATGATAACTTATTTTCTTTTTCTTTTTTTAATTGCCAAGGGGTCCAAATCTAACAGAATCAAGAAACCGGGTGATAAATTAAATTTTCTATTTAGATTTCATTTTCAATATTTAATATATATATATCATTAGGTAAAGGTACAACTAGCACTCCAATTTATTTTTTTTAGATGCATTTAGTACTCTAAACTTATTTGTGATGCAATTTTACTCTTAAACTTTTTAAAATAGTGCAATTTTATCCAAAGTTAACTGATTTCAAACGTCCATTAACGAAATTGACAGGTAGGCCTAGTGATTTGTTGGCTTCTGCCACGTAATAAACCAGAGGTCTTCCTCTATTAAAAAAGCTGAACAACCCGCGCCGTTCCCCATCTCCATGCTAAAGACCATTTAGCCAATATACCCAGATTAAAAACTTTTTCCTTAACAGAATTTTTTTAAAAAAGTAACAATCATAATATTGACGAGATCTGAGAAGAAGGAGGGGGGGACGGTGTGGGTTGTTCAGCTTTTTTAACGAGGGAAGACATCTGGCTTATCACGTGGCAAAAGTCAACAAATCACCAAACCTATCTGTCAATTTCTTTGACACGTGTACGCAATCAGTTAACTTTAGATAAAACTGCACCATATTAAAAAGTTCAAGGGTAAAATTGCATCACTTAGAGTACTGGATGCACCTAAAAAATAAATTGAGGTGTTGGTTGCACCTTTATCCTATATCATTTTGAGGATTTGGATTAAGCCACTAGTGCATGGTCTGAAGAATATAGTGGATTGAATTGTTTATTTATTTAATAAAATATCGGCCCTATATTTTTGGGGGAATTTGAATTTTTTTGTCTTATGAAAAATTAACAGAACTTAAAAAAATTGTTTACTTCAGTGATACCTGCAGTTAAGTTTTTTTTCCCCCTTATATTATATATATTGATATATTTTTAAAAAAATTATAGCATACCTAAGTTATATATAATACAGATTGTTAGTTTTTTTTCCCCCAAAATAGTAAGGGTTAGTAAATGTTTGATAAATAATTTCTCTTACTATTTGTAGGATACAAATGTTTTTATAAAATTATACTCCTCTGGTCCTAAATATAAGATTCATTTTGTAGTGTAATTTACACTACAAAATGAGTCTTACATTTAGAACCGAAAGAGTATTATATTTACGTTTATATTTAATAACGTAAAAAGATGAATGTATTGTGTTGAGGGAAAGTTCACTAGAATTATTTAACTCACCCCTCCCCAAATATCATATTTGCCATCGCAAAATTATAAATACTAAATCATGAATAATAAATTAAAAGACTAGCAAATTATCTAAAATATTACAAATATTCGAGCAAAAGTAAAAACCATTAATACAACCAAAGTCATGATTTTTCAAACAACAAAAGGTCAAACATGAGGAAACATGGAAAGGTCAAAACATTATTTTTTTTAATAATATACATTATTAAATAAACACAAAAAATTGAAAGAAAAGGAAAACAATATGCATGTTGACAAAGGTTCAAATTAAAGCCGTGCGAGTTAGAAGGCTTTAATTGTTGGTGGGTTGGCTAAAAATCCAACCCTAACTTGTCATTTTTGGTACGTTAAACCTATCTATTTTGCAAATGAAGCTTTTATGACTTATCAATTATTCGTAAATGAAACAGTTTAGCTAGTATGTACAGTGTAACACAACAAGTAAAAGAAACCATATTGATATACAACATCCACAAGATTAGTAATAAAAAAGGGTAAAACTCGTAGCTAATACTAAGGAAATTCCAACACTCTCAAAGATCCGAAATTGAACCACATCAAGAGGCAACTTGGAAAAGGAAAGGAGATGAGAGAAGTTTACAAATATATTAGGTAATAATTAAGGATTGATCAGCTCCGGTCTTTGTGGTGGCTTGGACAGATGTTGCCCAGATTGATAGCTTTGATTCATTCCCAGTGATTGATGCTGCATGGGAAGATCATCTTCATGAACTTGTGAGTTAGGTTCACAGTGATATGGCTCTTGCAATTGTTGAAGACCTGAAGAAGATGACTGATTACTCACTGGAACATCATAATGAACGTGATGAGATTGAAGACTTGAAGGAATCTGTGGGTTATGATGATGATGATGCAGTGAGGGAATTGAAGAAAGAATGTGGTTCAAACAATGAGGGCAGATGTTTTCTAAAGTGAGAGCATTGATTCCTCCTTTTCTTCTCTTAACTCTTGCGTCTCTCTTACTTTGGAGAAGATAAAACTTTTGGGCATGGCTTGCCACCTGCATTACACTTCTTGTCCTCACTACGTTTTCAGATATCTTCTTCCATTTTCCCTTCCCATGTATCTCCACTCCCACCAGGAACAATCTGTTCAGATCAAAATCAAATATTATATCACCTCATCATTTCATGATCATGCCTTTGTGTGTGTGTGTGTGGGGCAATTGATCTTGCATATATAGGTAAAAATGAATGCAACAATATAGGTACGTACATGTGTTCGTCCATAGACCAAGAGCTGCGCTTCTTTCTTATGGGACCGCTATACTTGGGTGGCTGTTTGGCGGAGGAGGGCCAAGAGTAGCCCGGGCAATCTGGTGGCAGAACCCGGCCCGAACCAATCTGCTCGACGTCGTTATGCCGTTGGTAAACCATTTCGTTTGTGGCGCCGGGGGCTACCTCGTCGGTCCTCTCCCATCGGTTGGGGTAGCCCTCCGGCAACCACACCGGAGCACTCTCAAACAGCTTGTCCGCCTCCTTACTCTGGAACTCCATTGTCTTGGCTCTTCCCTTCACCAATATTCATAATTATATATCAGTCATCGTCATCATACATACATAACACAACACGCGCTTGTACACATACAAATATTTACATATATACAGATATATATATATATCAGTACACTGTGTCCAACAATCGTATACTTCATCGATGTATAGACAAGTTCGACAAAGAAACTGTTGATTACGGTCCACAACAATCAATCTTGGGGACCCAAATACAATATATATATATATATATATTTGAGTATAGCGATTTGAAACTGATCATTCTATAAACATGAAATTACAGCAAGAATTAAGGAATGGGTCATCAAGAATCCAACGGAGATATATCCGATTACGTACCGAGAAAGAGAGAGATAACGAAACGAAAGGTATAGCGAAGATGAAAGACTGAGGACGAACGAGAATCGATTAAGTCGTCTCCGTACGTAGCAAGCTGCGGCGGAGAGTCGTCGTTCCGACGCGGCGGAGGCAAGAGGCAGTGAAGCTTAGGTTCAAAGATCTCCACTCGCAGTCTCACTTGTATTTTGGTACGAGACTTTATGTTGACTCGTGCATATACGGAGAGATAGAGCGAGACGAACGATCACTTAACTTCAATTTTTTTATTGAAAAAAAAAACTGAGTTCTTGATTATGCTCCTGTTTTGCACGACTAGAATTTTAGAATCCTGGTGGCACGAACTCAGTAATAATCTGTCCATCTACCAGTGGGCTTTCCATCTTTAACCCAATGTGCAAAACAAACGTCTTTCACAATTTTTATATAATGCGTAGTATATTAAAGTTTTTGTATCATAATATTAATATAATTTTTTATCCCTAAGTTTGATTTCATTTTGTTTTTGTACCTCAACTGAAAATCTCTTATGGTGAAAAGTATTATCTTATTATGGGAGCACACTTCGTGCCCATTTTATTACTATTAGAAAAGTGATGAAGTTTTTCTTGTTTTACTTAGCATTTTGTTCAGTGGTTAATTACAACCAAAGCAGAAAAAGACCTTTCTTAAAAGAAGGCAAAATGAAAACATATTAACTCATAAAATTTTACACAAGTTATTAATTAACAACACATAATGTATTAATATAGAAGTTTTCCACACTCCAATTACAAAAACGGTGTAAAAATCCTTTTTTCAATCGTGGTAAAAAGGGCCTTTTGTACTAATGATTTTATTAATTATACACTTTCGATTTTAGTCCCCAGCAGCACGATTCAAGATTATAGTTGGCTCCAAGGTTAGAAAACGTTTGTTGCCCCTATTTATTAAGGAACAAAAAATAGTAACCGCATATTATCTTGTCCTTCTTGTTTTTAGTATGAGACAAAAGCTTCTTCACACATAAGAAATCAATCCGTACATAGCCGACCATATAGCCAACATCATATACGATATAATTAAGACTTAGCTTTTTGTATATGCTTTATAATCACCTTTGATATGATAAAGCTCATCTATTAAGTTTCATTGATTATACCTTGTTCTCTCTACTATTCTTTTTTTTTTCATTTCCATTTTCATTGTCCAAATCAAATTTAGTGCACAATTATATTTATAGATGTTTGTTATTAAGGAGATAAAGATTTTTATGACTTGTTAATGATTCTTGATGAAGCAATCAAGTACAATGTTCCACAAAAAAAAAAAATTGCGTCGCCTCGCCAAGAACACAATTAAAGCAAGCCAATAATTGACAAGTGCAACTCACAAAACCAGTAACAAGAAAGAAACAAATTACAATTGACAAAACTCCTAGCTAATTAATGCTAATGAGGGATTCATCATGGGAAGAACATAATCAACCGGTAAGGTATCTTGATGAGATTGAGAACTCAAAGGAATTTGCGTTCCTGATTGATTCATCGGCAGTGGAAGATCATAATGATTTTGAGTCTGATCCAGTGGCATTTGAGTTCCTAATTGATTCAGTGGCAATGAAATATCATAATGACTTTGAGTCTGATCCAGTGGCATTTGAGTTCCTAATTGATTCATCGAATGAACATTATGAACCATTGAGGTAGCTTGATCATGAGGTTGAAGAGTCAAAGGAATTTGACTTCCTAGTTGATTCATCGGGAGCAAGTGATGATTCAATGGAAGATCATAATGAATTCGAGTTTGATTCGGTGGACTTTGAGTTCCTGATTCATTCATCATGGGCAGTAAGTGATGATTCAATGGAAGATCATAATGAAGTTGAGTCTGATTCAGTGGACTTTGATGAGTTCCTAAGTGATCCAGCAAAGGAAAATGATGAATCGGTGATATAGCTGGACCATGAGATTGAAGACTGGAAGGAATTTGAGCTCCTAATTGATGACTCAATGGAGGATCATAATGTATTTGAGTTTGGTTGATCAATGGAATTTGATTTCCTAATGACTGGTTTAGTGGAAGAACATTATGAAGTAGTGAGTTAGGTTGATCGTGAGGTTGATGATTCAGTGGAAGATGATAATGAACTGGTGAGTTATTAGATTGATGCATCAAGTTAGGATTTGAAGGAATTTGTGGGTTATATTGATGATGATGATGATCTGGTGATGAGGTTATTGAAGAAATAATCCTTTCCAGATGGTTAGGGCTGATATCTGCTAAAGTGAAATCATGGATACTTGCTCTTCTTTTCTTGACTTGTGTGGCTCTTTCACTTTGGCGAATATAAAACTTCTGAGCATGGCTTGCCACTTGATTTGTACTTTTTGTCATCACTACGTTGTTAGATATCTTCTTCCATTTTCCCTTCCCATGTATTTCCACTCCCACCAAGAATAATCTGTTCAAATCAAAGTTAAAACAAATCATATCACCTCATAACCCAGACAAATCAAAATATCACATACCAATTAAACATTTTTTTTTTAATTTGAAAGAGAAAATACTCATCTGATTCTAAATATAAGACTTTTTTTATAGTGTAATTTACACTACAAAAATAATCTTATACACTTGAGGTACAAACAAGATAAATAAAATAATAAAACTGGTGTTCTTATGACCTAGCAACATTGAAAACTAGGTGGTAAGTTGCGGGTTAAATGCTCTCATAAATAAATGAATAACATAATAAAAGTGTACGTACATGTGTTCATCCAAAGTCCAAGATGTGCCGTTCTTTGTTGTGCGACCGCTGGGCTTGGGTGGCTGATAGGTGGAGGAGGAAGGCCAAGAGTCCGGGTAATACGGTGCCAGAACCCCACCCGATTCAGTATCGCGGACGTCATGTAAAGGCAGCAGTTGATGAGGATACAGAGACATCGCGGACTGCGGAGAAAGAGAGATAATGATAACGATGGATATGAAAGACATATATACGCAGTATATAAGATATAGAGTACAAGAACCGATGAAGTCGTCTCCTTACCCAGCAAGTTGCGGCGGAGATCGGCGGTCGGAATTTCAACGCGACGGAGGCAAGAAGAAGCGGGGCTTATGGAGGTGGAGTTTCGACAGCGTCACCGGTGATTTGGTACCAAAATTTTGGCGCGAAACTCTTCAATTCTTTCTTGGTGATTCTCGGGGATAAGTGGATATATGTATATAAAGCCACGTAGGAGAGAGAACAATGATAACTTATTTTCAATTTTTTTTTAATTGCGAAGGGTTCCAAATCTAACAGAATCAAGAAACCGTGTGATGTATTTAAGTTTTTATATAAAGCCATCTAGGAGAGAGAATAGTGATAACTTATTTTCTTTTTTAATTGCCCGGGGTTCCAAGTCTAACAGAATCAAGAAACCGTATGATAAATTAAAGTTTCTATTTATATTTCATTTTCAATATTTTATATATATATATATCATTGGATAAAAGTACAACCAGCACCCAAATTTATTTTTTTAGATGCATTCAGCACCCTAAACTTACTTGTAATGCAATTTTATTCTTAAACTTTTTAAAATGGTGCAATTTTATCCAAAGTTAACTGATTCCAAACGTCCGTTAATGAAATTTTGTCTATTTGGTGGGCCAACAATCTTCACAAATTGGGAATCAGAGAACCTAATTTTCTTCTCCAATCTATTCTGTTTTTTCCATGCTAAAGACCATTGAGCCAATATACCCCGATTAAAAACTTTTTCTTTAACAAATTTTTTTTAAAAAAGTAACAATCATAATATTGATGAGATCTGAGAAGAAGGAGAGGGGGGACGGTGTGGGAAGACATCTGGCTTATCACGTGGCAAAAGTCAACAAATCACTAAGCCTATCTGTTAATTTCTTTGACGGATGTTTGCAATTAGTTAACTTTGGATAAAAATGCACCATATTAAAAAGTTTAAGGATAAAATTGCACCATAAATAAGTTTAGAGTGCTGGATGCATCTAAAAAAATAGATTGAGATGTTAGTTGCACTTTTACTCTATATCATTTTGAGGATTTAGATTAAGCCACTGGTGCACTCTGAAGAATGTGGTGGATCGAATTGTTTATTTACTTAATAAAATATCGGCCCTAAATTTTTGGGGGAATTTGATTTTTTTTTTCTTATGAAAAATTAACAGAACTTAAAAAAATTGTTTACTTCAGTGATACCTGCAGTTAAGTTTTTTCCCCCCTTATATTATATATATTGATATATTTTTAAAAAAATTATAGCATACCTAAGTTATATATAATACAGATTGTTAGTTTTTTTCCCCAACATAGTAAGGGTTAGTAAATGTTTGATAATTAATTTCTCTTACTATTTGTAGGATACAAATGTTTTTATAAAATTATACTCCTCTGGTCCTAAATATAAGATTCATTTTGTAATGTAAATTACACTATAAAATGAGTCTTATATTTAGAACTGAAAGAGTATTATATTTACGTTTATATTTAATAACGTAAAAAGATGAATGTATTGTGTTGAGGGAAAGTTCACTAGAATTATTTAACCCCACCCCCAAAATATCATATTTGCCATCGCAAAATTATAAATACTAAATCATAAATAATAAATTAAAAGACTAGCAAATTATCTAAAATATTACAAATATTCGAGCAAAAGTAAAAACCATTAATACAACCAAAGTCATGATTTTTCAAACAACAAAAGGTCAAACATGAGAAAACATGGAAAGGTCAAAACATTATTTTTTTTAATAATATACATTATTAAATAAACACAAAAAATTGAAAGAAAAAGAAAACAATATGCATGTTGACAAAGGTTCAAATTAAAGCAGTGCGAGTTAGAAGGCTTTAATTGTTGGTGGGTTGGCTAAAAATCCAACCCTAACTTGTCATTTTTGGTAGGTTAAACCTATCTATTTTGCAAATGAAGCTTTTATGACTTATCAACTATTCGTAAATGAAACAGTTTAGCTAGTGCGTACAGTGTAACACAACAAGTAAAAGAAACCATATTGATATACAACATCCACAAGATTAGTAACAAAAAAGGGAAAAACATCAGTAACAACTGGTAAAACTCGTAGCTAATACTAAGGAAATTCCAACACTCCCAAACATCTGAAATTGAACCACATCAAGAGGCAACTTGGAAAAGGAAAGGAGATGAGAGAAGTTTACAAATATATTAGGTAATAATTAATTAAGGATTGATCAGCTCCGGTCTTTGTGGTGGCTTGGACTGATGTTGCTCAGATTGGTAGCTTTGATTCATTCCCAGTGATTGATGCTGCATGGGAAGATCATCTTCATGAACTTGTGAGTTAGGTTCACAGTGATATGGCTCTTGCAATTGACGAAGACCTGAAGAAGATGACTGATCATTCACTGGAACATCATAATGAACCTGATGAGATTGAAGACTCGAAGGAATTTGTGGGTTATGATGATGATGATGATGATGATGATGCAGTGAGGGAATTGAAGAAAGAATGTGGTTCAAACAATGAGGGCAGATGTTTTCTAAAGTGAGACCTTTTTTTGTTTTTTTGGCCAAATCTAAAGTGAGAGCATTGATTCCTCCTTTTCTTCTCTTAACTCTTGCGTCTCTCTTACTTTGGAGAAGATAAAACTTTTGGGCATGGCTTGCCACCTGCATTACACTTCTTGTCCTCACTACGTTTTCAGATATCTTCTTCCATTTTCCCTTCCCATGTATCTCCACTCCCACCAGGAACAATCTGTTCAGATCAAAATCAAATATTATATCACCTCATCATTTCATGATCATACCTTTATATCTGTGTGTGTGTGTGTGGCAATTGATCTTGCATATATAGGTAAAAATGAATGCAACAATGTAGGTACGTACATGTGTTCGTCCAAAGACCAAGAGCTGCGCTTCTTTCTTATGGGACCGCTATACTTGGGTTGCTGTTTGGTGGAGGAAGGCCAAGAGTAGTCCGGGTAATCTGGTGGCGGAACCCGACCCAAATCAATCTGCTCGACGTCGTCATGCCGTTGGTAAACCATTTCCTTTGTGGTGCCGGGGGCCACCTCCGTGGTCCTCTCCCACTGGATGGGGCGGCCCTCCGGAAAACACACCGGAGCACTCTCAAACAGCTTGTCCGCCTCCTTACTCCGGGACCCCATTGCCTTCTTGCCTCTTCCCTTCACCAATCTTCATAATTATGAATCAGTCATCTTCATCATATATACGCAACACCCGCTTATACACATACATACATATATATCAGCATACTGTATCCGACAATCGTATACTTCATCGATGTATAGACAAGTTCGACAAAGAACCTGTTGATTACGGTCTGCAAGAATCAATCTTGGAGACCCAAATCCAATATATATACATATTTGAGTATAGTGATTTGATACAGATGATTCTATAAACATGAAATTGCAGCGAGAATTAAGGAATGGGTCATCAAGAATCCGACGGCAAAATATCCGATTACGTACCCAGAAAGAGAGAGATAACGAAACGAAAGGTATAGCGAAGATGAAAGACTGAGGGCGAACGAGAATCAGTTAAGTCGTCTCCGTACGTAGCAGCTGTGGCGGAGAGTCGTCGTTCCGACGCGGCGGAGGCAAGAGGCAGTGAAGCTTATGGTCAAAGATTTCCACTAACAGTCTCACTTGTATTTTGGTACGAGACGTTAAGTTGACTCGTGTATATACGCAGAGATAGTGCGAGAGGAATGATCACTTAACTTCAATTTTTTATTTGAAAAAAAAAAAAACTGCGTTCTTGAACATGCTCTTGTTTTGCACGACTAGAATTTTATTATAATTTTTGATCCCTAAGTTTGACTTCATTTTGTTTTTATACCTCAACTGAAAATCTCTCATGGTGAAGAGTATTATCTTATTATGGGAGCGCATTTCATGCCCATCTTCTTACCATTAGAAAGTCATGAAGTTTTTTTAGTTTTACTTAGCATTTTGTTCAGTGGTTAATTACAACCAAAGCAGAAAAAGACCTTTCTTAAAAAAGGGCAAAATGAAAACATATTAACTCATAAAATTTTACAGAAGTTAGTAATTAACAACACATAATGTATTAATATAGAAGTCTTCCATACTCCAATTACAAAAACGGTGTAAAAATCCTTTTTTCAATCGTGGTAAAAAGGACCTTTTTTACTAATGATTTTATTAATTATACACTTTCGATTTTAGTCCCCAGCAGCACGATTCAAGATTATAGTTGGCTCCAAGGTTAGAAAACGTTTTTTGCCACTATTTATTAAGGAACAAAAAATAGTAACCGCATATAAGCTTGTCCTTCTTGTTTTTAGTATGAGAAAAAAGCTTCTTCAAACATTAGAAATCAATCCGTAGATAGCCGACTATATACCCAACTTCATATACGATATAATTAATAAGACTTAGCTTTTTGTACATGCTTTATAATCACTATTGATAAAGCTCATCTATTAAGTTTCATTGATTATACCCTGTTCTCTCTGCTATTCTTTTTTTTTTCACTTCCATTTTCATTGTCCAGATCAAATTTAGTTCACAGTTATATTTATAGATGTTGGTTATTACGGAAATAAAGATTTTTATGACTTAGTAATGATTCCTGATGAAGCAATCAAGTACAATGTTCCACAAAAAAAAAATTCCATTGCCTTGCCAAGAACACAAGTAAAGCAAACCAATGATTGGCAAGTGCAGCTCACAAAATTAGCAACAAAAAAGAAACAAATTAGTAACTACAATTGGCAAAACTCCTAGCTAGCTAATGCTAATGACGGATTCATCATCGAAAGAACATAATCAATCGGTAAGGTATCTTGATGAGATTGAGAACTCAAAGGAATTTGCGTTCCTAATTGATTCATCGGCAGTGGAAGATCATAATGATTTTGAGTCTGATCCAGTGGCATTTGAGTTCCTAATTGATTCAGCGGCAATGAAATATCATAATGACTTTGAGTCTGATCCAGTGGCATTTGAGTTCCTAATTGATTCATCGGATGAACATCATGAACCATTGAGGTAGCTTGATCATGAGGTTGAAGAGTCAAAGGAATTTGGTTTTCTAGTTGATTCATTGGGAGCAATTGATGATTCAATGGAAGATCATAATGAATTCGAGTTTGATTCGGTGGACTTTGAGTTCCTGATTCATTCATCATGGGCAGGAAGTGATGATTCAATGGAAGATCATAATGAAGTTGAGTCTGATTCAGTGGACTTTGATGAGTTCCTAAGTGATCCAGCGGAGGAAAATGATGAATTGGTGAGATAGCTGGATCATGAGATTGAAGACTGGAAGGAATTTGAGCTCCTAATTGATGATTCAATGGAGGATCATAATGTATTTGAGTTTGGTTCAGTGGAATTTGATTTCCTAATGACTGGTTTAGCGGAAGAACATTATGAAGCAGTGAGTTAGGTTGATCATGAGGTTGATGATTCAGTGGAAGATGATAATGAACTGGTGAGTTATTAGATTGATGCATCAAGTTAGGATTTGAAGGAATTTGTGGGTTATATTGATGATGATGATGATCTGGTGATGAGGTTATTGAAGAAATAATCCTTTCCAGATGGTTAGGGCTGATATCTGCTAAAGTGAAATCATGGATACTTGCTCTTCTTTTCTTGACTTGCGCGGCTCTTTCACTTTGGCGAATATAAAACTTCTGAGCATGGCTTGCCACTTGATTTGCACTTTTTGTCGTCACTACGTTCTCAGATATCTTCTTCCATTTTCCCTTCCCATATATTTCCACTCCCACCAAGAATAATCTGTTTAAATCAAAGTTAAAATAAATCATATCAACTCATAAGCCAGACAAATCAAAATATCACGTACCGATTAAACTTTTTGTTTAATTTGAAAGACAAAATACTCCTCTAGTCATAAATATAAGACCTTTTTTATAATGTAATTTACACTACAAAAAGGGTCTTTTATTTAGGATTACACTACAAAAATGATCTTATATTTAGGACCGAGAGAGTACTAAACACTTGAGGCACAAACAGGATAAATAATATAATAAAACTGATGTTCTTATGACCTAGCAACATTGAAAACTAGGTGGTAAGTTGCGGGTTAAATGCTCTCATAAATAAATGAATAACATAATAAAAGTGTACGTACATGTGTTCATCCAAAGTCCAAGATGTGCCGTTCTTTGTTGTGCGACCGCTGGGCTTGGGTGGCTGATAGGTGGAGGAGGAAGGCCAAGAGTCCGGGTAATACGGTGCCAGAACCCCACCCGATTCAGTATCGCGGACGTCATGTAAAGGCAGCAGTTGATGAGGATACTGAGACATCGCGGACTGCGGAGAAAGAGAGATAATGTTAACGATGGATATGAAAGACATACATATGCAGTATATATGATATAGAGTACAAGAACCGATGAAGTCGTCTCCTTACCCAGCAAGTTGCGGCGGAGATCGGCGGTCGGAATTTCAACGCGACGGAGGCAAGAAGAAGCGGGGCTTATGGATGTGGAGTTTCGACAGCGTCACCGGTGATTTGGTACCAAAATTTTGGCGCGAAACTCTTCAATTCTTTCTTGGTGATTCTCGGGGATAAGTGGATATATGTATATAAAGCCACATAGGAGAGAGAACAATGAAAACTTTTTTTCAATTTTTTTTTTTAATTGCGAAGGGTTCCAAATCTAACAGAATCAAGAAACCGTGTGATATATTTAAGTTTTTATATAAAGCCACATAGGAGAGAGAATAATGATAACTTATTTTCTTCTCTTTTTTTTTAATTCCCAAGGGTTCCAAATCTAACAGAATCAAGAAACCGTATGATAAATTAAAGTTTCTATTTAGATTTCCTTTTCAATATTTAATATATATATATATATATATCATTGGGTAAAGGTACAACTAACACCCCAATTTATTTTATTCTTAAAATTTTTAAAATGGTGTAATTTTATCCAAAGTTAACTGATTCCAAACGTCCGTTAATGTAATTGACAGATAGGCTTGGTGATTTGTTGACTTCTGCCACGTAATAAACCATATGTCTTCTCCTATTAGAAAAGCTAAACCACCCGCTCCATCCCCCCTCTCCTTCTCAGATCTCGCTAAATAAATCACCAAACCTATCTGTCAATTTCTGTGACACATGTATGCAATCAGTTAACTTTAGATAAAACTGCACCATATTAAAAAGTTTAAGGGTAAAATTGCATCATAAATAAATTTAGGGTGCTCGATGCACCTAAAAAAATAGATTGAAGTGTTGGTTGTACCTTTACCCTATATCATTTTGAGGATTTCGATTAAGCCACTAGTGCATGGTCTGAAGAATATAGTGGATCAAGTTGTTATTTATTTAATAAAATATCGGCTTTCGAGGGAATTTGATTTTTTTTTCTTATGAAAAATTAACAGAACTTTAAAAAAATTGTTTAATTCAGTGATACCTGTAGTTAAGTTTTTTTCGTTATATTATATATATTGATATATTTTTAAAAAAATTAGAGCATACCTAAATTATATATAATACAGATTGTTAGTTTTTTTTTCCCAACATAGTAAGAGTTAGTAAATGTTTGATAATTAATTTCTCTTACTATTATTGCAGGATACAAATGTTTTTATAAAATTATACTCCTCCAGTCCTAAATATAAAACCCATTTTATAGTATAAATTATACTACAAAATAAGTCTTATATTTGAAACTGGAGGAATATTATATTTACATTTATATTTAATAACGTAAAAAGATGAACGTATTGTGTTCAGGGAAATTTCACCAGAATTATTTAACTCCCCCCCCCCAAGAATATCATATTTGCCATCGAAAAATTATAAATACTACATTATAAATAATCAATTAAAAGACTAGCAAATTATCTAAAATAATACAAATATTCGAGCAAAAGTACAAACCATTAACACAACCAAAGTCATGATTTTTCAAACAACAAAAGGTCAAACATGAGAAAACATGGAAAGGTCAAAACATTATTTTTTTTTATAATATATATTATTAAATAAACACAAAAAATTGAAAGAAAAGGAAAACAATATGCATGTTGACAAAGGTTCAAATTAAAGCAGTGCGAGTTAGAAGGCTTTAATTGTTGGTGGGTTGGCTAAAAATCCAACCCTAACTTGTCATTTTTGGTAGGTTAAACCTATCTATTTTGCAAATGAAGCTTTTATGACTTATCAACTATTCGTAAATGAAACAGTTTAGCTAGTGCGTACAGTGTAACACAACAAGTAAAAGAAACCATATTGATATACAACATCCACAAGATTAGTAACAAAAAAGGGAAAAACATCAGTAACAACTGGTAAAACTCGTAGCTAATACTAAGGAAATTCCAACACTCCCAAACATCTGAAATTGAACCACATCAAGAGGCAACTTGGAAAAGGAAAGGAGATGAGAGAAGTTTACAAATATATTAGGTAATAATTAATTAAGGATTGATCAGCTCCGGTCTTTGTGGTGGCTTGGACTGATGTTGCTCAGATTGGTAGCTTTGATTCATTCCCAGTGATTGATGCTGCATGGGAAGATCATCTTCATGAACTTGTGAGTTAGGTTCACAGTGATATGGCTCTTGCAATTGACGAAGACCTGAAGAAGATGACTGATCATTCACTGGAACATCATAATGAACGTGATGATGATGATGATGCAGTGAGGGAATTGAAGAAAGAATGTGGTTCAAACAATGAGGGCAGATGTTTTCTAAAGTGAGAGCATTGATTCCTCCTTTTCTTCTCTTAACTCTTGCGTCTCTCTTACTTTGGAGAAGATAAAACTTTTGGGCATGGCTTGCCACCTGCATTACACTTCTTGTCCTCACTACGTTTTCAGATATCTTCTTCCATTTTCCCTTCCCATGTATCTCCACTCCCACCAGGAACAATCTGTTCAGATCAAAATCAAAAATTATATCACCTCATCATTTCATGATCATACCTTTATATCTGTGTGTGTGTGTGTGGCAATTGATCTTGCATATATAGGTAAAAATGAATGCAACAATGTAGGTACGTACATGTGTTCGTCCAAAGACCAAGAGCTGCGCTTCTTTCTTATGGGACCGCTATACTTGGGTTGCTGTTTGGTGGAGGAAGGCCAAGAGTAGTCCGGGTAATCTGGTGGCGGAACCCGACCCAAATCAATCTGCTCGACGTCGTCATGCCGTTGGTAAACCATTTCCTTTGTGGTGCCGGGGGCCACCTCCGTGGTCCTCTCCCACTGGATGGGGCGGCCCTCCGGAAAACACACCGGAGCACTCTCAAACAGCTTGTCCGCCTCCTTACTCCGGGACCCCATTGCCTTCTTGCCTCTTCCCTTCACCAATCTTCATAATTATGAATCAGTCATCTTCATCATATATACGCAACACCCGCTTATACACATACATACATATATATCAGCATACTGTATCCGACAATCGTATACTTCATCGATGTATAGACAAGTTCGACAAAGAACCTGTTGATTACGGTCTGCAAGAATCAATCTTGGAGACCCAAATCCAATATATATATATTTGAGTATAGCGATTTGACACAGATGATTCTATAAACATGAAATGACAGCAAGAATTAAGTAATGGGTCATCAAGAATCCGACGGAAAAATATCCGATTACGTAGCGAGAAAGAGAGAGATACCGAAACGAAACGTATAGTGAAGATGAAAGACTGAGGACGAACGAGAATCAGTTAAGTCGTCTCCGTACGTAACAAGCTGCCGCGGAGAGTCGTCGTTCCGACGCGGCGGAGGCAAGAGGCAGTGAAGCTTAGGGTCAAAGATTTCCACTAACAGTCTCACTTGTATTTTGGTACGAGACTTTATGTTGACTCGTGTATATACGCAGAGATAGAGCAAGAGGAATGATCACCTAACTTCAATTTTTTATTTGGGGGGAAAAAAAAAACTGAGTTCTTGAATATGCTCTTGTTTTGCACGACTAGAATTTTAGAATCCTGGTGGGACCAACTCAATAATAATCTGTCCATCTGCCAGCGGGTTTTCCATCTTTAACCCAATGTGCAAAACAAACGTCTTTCACAATTTTTATATAATGCGTAGTATATTAAAGTTTTTATATCATAATATTAATATAATTTTTTATCCCTAAGTTTGATTTCATTTTGTTTGTATACCTCAACTGAAAATCTCTTATGGTGAAAAGTATTATCTTATTATGGGAGCACGCTTCATGCCCATTTTATTACTATTAGAAAAGTGATGAAGTTTTTCTTGTTTTACTTAGCATTCTGTTCAGTGGTTAATTACAACCAAAGCAGAAAAAGAGCTTTCTTTAATAAAGGCAAAATGAAAACATATTAACTCACAAAATTTTACAGAAGTTAGTAATTAATGTATTAATATAGAAGTCTTCCATACTCCAATTACAAAAACGGTGTAAAAATCCTTTTTTCAACCGTGGGAAAAAGGACCTTTTGTGCTAATGATTTTATTAATTATACACATTCGATTTGAGTCCCCAGCAGCTCGATTCAAGATTATAGTTGGCTCCAAGGTTAGAAAACGTTTGTTGCCACTATTTATTAAGGAATAAAAAGTAGTAACCGCATATAATCTTGTCCTTCTTGTTTTTAGTATGAGACAAAAGCTTCGTCAAACATTAGAAATCAATCCTTAGATAGCCGACCATATAGCCAACTTCATGTGCGATATAATTAAGACTTAGCTTTTTGTATATGCTTTATAATCACTATTGATAAAGCTCATCTATTAAGTTTCATTGGTTATACCTTGTTCTCTCTACTATTTTTTTTTTCATTTCCATTTTCATTGTCCGAATCAAATTTAGTGCACAATTATATTTATAGATTTTGGTTATTAAGGAGATAAAGATTTTTATGACTTGGTAATGATTCCTGATGAAGCAATCAAGTACAATGTTCCACACACAAAAAATTGCATCGCCTCGCTAAGAACACAAGTAAAGAAAACCAATCATTGACAAGTGCAGCTCACAAAACCAGTAACAAAAAAGAAACAAATTACAATTGGCAAAACTCCTAGCTAGCTAATGCTAATGAGGGATTCATCATGGGAAGAACATAATCAATCGGTAAGGTATCTTGATGAGATTGAGAACTCAAAGGAATTTGCGTTCCTGATTGATTCATCGGCAGTGGAAGATCATAATGATTTTGAGTCTGATCCAGTGGCATTTGAGTTCCTAATTGATTCAGCTGCAATGAAATATCATAAGTATGATCCAATGGCATTTGAGTTCCTAATTGATTCAGCGGATGAATGTTATGAACCATTGAGGTAGCTTGATCATGCGGTTGAAGAGTCAAAGGAATTTGACTTCCTAGTTGATTCATCGGCAGCAAGTGATGATTCAATGGAAGATCATAATGAAGTTGAGTCTGATTCAATGGACTTTGATGAGTTCCTAACTGATTTAGCGGAGGAAAATGATGAATCGGTGAGATATCTAGATCATGAGATTGAAGACTGGAAAGAATTTTAGTTCCTAATTGATGATTCAATGGAAGATCATAACGTATTTGAGTTTGGTTCAGTGGAATTTGAGTTCCTAATGATTGGTTCAGCTGAAGAACATTATGAAGTGGTGAGGTAGGTTGATCATGAGATTGATGATTCAGTGGAAGATGATAATGATGAACTGTTGAGTTATTAGATTGATGCATCAAATTAGGATTTGAAGGAATTTGTGGGTTATATTGATGATGATCCAATGATGAGGTTATTGAAGTAATAATCCCTTTGAGATCTTTAGGTTTGATGTCTGCTAAAGTGAAATCATGGATACTTCCTCTTCTCTTCACTTGTGTCTCTCTTTCACTTTGGCGAATATAAAACTTTTGAGCATGGCTTGCCACTTGATTTGCATTTTTTGTCATCACTACATTCTCAGATATCTTCTTCCATCTTCCCTTCCCATATATCTCCACTCCCACCAAGAATAACCTGTTCAAATCAACATCAAAATAAATCATATCAGTTCATAAGACAGACAAATCAAAATATTACCATCGTTCCTAAATATAAGAACTAATTGACCAATTTGAGTAAATTAAGAAAACAAGTTAAGTTAGTTATTTGTAATAAATAGGTGTTATCTTTTCTAAAATATCATTGCTAATCAATTTATTGGTTAGAATTATCATTATTAAAAAGACTATTTTGAAAACAAATGAATAAATATAGGAGACAAAATAAATTGAATTCTTATATTAAGGATTAAAATAAAAAAAAAGATTTTATATTAAGAATCGGAAGTAATACCACCGGTTAAACCTTTTTTTTAATTTAAAAGTGCAGATACTGACCACTTAAGGTAAAAACAGGATAAAATAATACTCCATCCGTTCCTTATTATAAGAGACAAATAACCGAATTACGTTGATAAAAAAAACAGTTAAAATTAGTTAAGAACAATCAATATGTAAAAAGTATAATTTTTTTTCCAAAAATATCCTCATTAATAAGAAGAGAGAACATGAGGGAGGGAGAACATGAGAGAGAACAATAGTAAATTATTAAAAGAAAGAGAAATGGGAAAGAGAGAGAGTGTGAGTTGGAGACAATAAATATAGGTAAAATAGAAAATCAACACAAAAAAATAGAGACAATTTTTAAGTGTCTTTTATATATAAAAACATGCCACAAGCATCAAATGTCTCTTATAATAAAAAACGGAGGGAGTACAATAAAACTAATGTTCTTATGACCTAGCAACATTGAAAACCAGGTGGTAAGTTGCGGCTTGAATCCTCTTTGTAACTTCATCCGACTTCCTGATCATTTAATGCTCTCACGAATAAATGAATAATGTAATAAAGTGTACGTACATGTGTTCATTCAAAGTCCAAGACGTGCTCTTCTTTTTCGTACGACCGCTAGGCCTGGGCGGCTGATTGGCGGAGGAGGAGGGCCAAGAGTCCGGATAATACGTTGCCGGAACCCGACCCGATTCAATATCGGCGACATCGTGCGGAGGCAGCAGTTGATGAGGATACAGAGACATCGCGGACTGCGGAGAAAGAGAGATAATGTTAGCGATGGATATGAAAGATATATATATTTATATTTTTATATATATAGAGAGAGAGTACAAGAACCGATTAAGTCGTCTCCGTACACAGCAAGTTGCGGTGGAGATCGGTGGTCGGAGTTCCAACGCGGCAGGGGCAAGAAGAAGCGGGGTTTAAGGATGTGGAGTTTCGACAGTGTCACCGGTGATTTGGTACCAAAATTTTGGCGCGAAACTCTTCAATTTGTTCTTCGTGATTCTTGGGAATGACTGGATATGTGTATATGAAGCCATATAGGAGAGAGAATAACGATAACTTATTTTCAATTTTTTTAAATTGCCCCGCGTTCCAAATCTAACAGAATCTAGAAACCGTATGATATATTAAAGCTTCTATATTACGCATATAGATTTCATTTTCAATTTTTTTTGCCTGAAAAATTTCAATATTTAATATATATGTATATTATATAATTTTGAAAATTTAGATTAAGCCAGTGGTGCTTGAAGAATGCTGGGGATCGAGGTGTTTATTTGCCAAAATATCGGCCCTAATTTTTTAGGGGAATTTGAATTTTTTTTTCCTTATGAAGAATTAACATAACTTAAAAAATGGTATAATTCAGTGATACCTGCAGGCTACAGTTAAGTTTTTTTTCCTTATTTTATATATTGATATATTTTTTAAAAAAAATTGTAGCATACCTAAATTATATATAATACAGATTGTTAGTTTTCCCCCCCTACATAATAAGAGTTAGTAAATGTTTGATAATTAATGTCTCTGACTATTTGTAGGATACAAATGTTTTTATAAAATTATATTATATTTACATTTATATTTAATAACGTAAAAAGATGAATGCATTGTGTTGAAGGAAAGTCAACCGGAATTATTTAATTTTTCCTCCTAATATCGTATTTGCCATTGAAAAGCTCACAGCAAAGAAAACGTATAATATATTAAAATTTTGGACTAATATAATTCTTAGTTTTTTTTAAGTTTTCCTTCATTTTGATTTTAAACTATAGATTTTAGTCCTTTAAAGGGCAAAATAATCTAGGTTTTTATTAAATTATAAGAATCAATATTTTAAATGAAAAAAAAATTAAGAACCAAAATTAAAATGAGAACAAATTTGAGAAAACAAAAGTTCAACCCTAAAATTTTTATATTATGTATATGGATTTGATTTTCAATATTTAATATATGTGCATATAATTTTGAGTAAAATTATTTAAATGTGTCTACTTTACATTAGGCCCCTGGCACACGGGCTGCAGAATGTGGTTGATTAAAAAAAACAAACCAACAAAAAACGGTGCTTAGCAACTAAAATAACGGCCCTAAAGTTTGGGGTCTTTGAATATTTTTTAATAAAAATGTACAGAAGTTTAAAAAATAAGTTAACGTAAAGATGGGCTCTGGTTTTATAATATACACACTGATATATTTTTTTTTTTAAATTATAGTATACCTAAATTATAATACGGAAATAAAGGGCCAGTTAATTTAATTTCTCTTATTACTATTTGTAGGGATACAAATGTTTGATAATTTTTTTTGCATAAAAATTATACTATATTTACATCTATATTTAATACCGTAAAAAGATAAATGTCTTGCGGTGAAGGGAGACATTTTATAGAGATTTATTAAAATCAACTTTGCCAGAGGAAGGTCAACTAGAATTATTTACTCTTTTGGCCCCCGAATTAACATCATATTTGCCATCCAAGGCTCGTAGCAAAAACTGAAAATTGACAATTGAAAAAGAAAAAAGAACAATTCAGAACAAGTAAAGTTTCGTGGGCGTCGTCCTTTCAGTTATCTTCTTTATCCTTGCCTCTGCACTTGTCTTCCTCATCTTCTTCTGAATCAAACTTGTTTTTCTCCATCCATTCTTCCCTTTCTGCACTGTTGCTTCTTTCTTCGTTCGTTCCTTGTTCACCTCTGCAATTCAGATTTTTTCATTTTTTATCACACCGATCATATGCTTTTTTGAATCAACAATCTAAAAAAATGTACTATCGTCGAGAGAAGCAACACACCAAGATCAGTCAGTATGACAAAGACAAATCGAAATCAGTCATTGACGATAATTTCTTGACAATTCATAAGGAAAATCCACAAAATCAAGAAAACTGAAAAGAAGAAACAGGGGGGAAAAGGAACGAAATGCAATTGAAGTGAATTGAGAAATTTCGTACGTACCTGTATTCGTTCATTTTCCAGTCATCAGGATCGTCTGCGTCCGACGGAATCGGCACCCGGTCTTCTTCGATCGCCGCCAGGTCGTCTAATAGCTCTTGATATCGTTGCAGAACCATTTCCTTGGTGGCGCCAGGGATTTCATCGGCGATCCTCTCCCAACGATCGGGACGCTCCTCTGGATACTTCAAGAGAGCGTTCTCAAAAAGCTTGTGCGTCTCGCGATTCCACTGCTCCATCGCTTTTCAATGGACCTTCGGAATCCTGCCGGCCGGTCGGTGGTTGTCCTTGCCACCGCAGCTGCAACGGCCAACAAGAATTTAGTGAGACATCCGATTACGGATCAAGAATCTTACTGAGACATCCGGTTACGGAGAAAGAAAGAGGAAAACACCAAGGAATGAAGGCATACCGCGGAAAGATCGAGGAGAATTTTGGTGGGAAAATTTTTCTTTCGGCCAACGGTGAGAAAATTTAAAACTTTACCATTCGCGATTCATGAATATATACACACACGCATGGGTGGCTTGGAGCAATAAGAAGTTGGGAAATTTAGTGAAATGTGCTCACTTGAAAAATTTTTGGAAAATCATTGCAAGGAGTAGAAAAAAATTAATATAATTACTAAAATGGTCTCTTAACAAGGGAGCAATATGTAGTAATAATAAGTTTGCTGCAATAAATAATAAAAGATTCACACTCCATACTGCTTATTTTTTGTGAGTTTTTTTAATGATTACATCCTTTCATTGAAATTTTGCAGTTGATTTTTTAAGTGGATTGTACATCTGAAGGTAATTAAATAAAATCAAGTCTTCAATATTATTTTGACACCATAATTTTTGCAAGAAAGAAATTTTAATGTTAATCTAATCTTCTAAGTTTTGTACTATAACCTGTGTCCTTCTCATTGTTGGCCACTCTCAATGGACCCTAAATTTCAAATGCTTTTAAGTTGTCATTGAAAAATTCCTGAACTTATTTGCTAACGCCAACCCAAATCACGTTCACAAGATTTTTTATTTTTTTTGGGGTGGGGGGCGGCGGAGCAAAGTGTACAAGGTCAGTTATTTTTTTTTTTAATTGAATTCTGTAATTGTAACATCAATGATGCTTTAAAAACGACAATATAAAATTTGAATTGTTATTATTATTATTAAGAATTATATATTTTCATATTTTAGTCAAAAAAAATAAGTAATAGAAGTATACAATTTGTTTATTTGCCTTTTACTTTTAATTACAGAATGAAAATTCATGAATTTCGCCCTTATCATCTATGATATTATTTCCTTGTTTTTTTAGTGTTAAAATGCATCTACCATCCCAAAGTATTTTTTTAGATGCATTCAACATGATAAAATAACTTTTTCAAATGTATCTAACATTTTGAAGTATTTTTTTGTACATCCAGTACTCTAAAGTATTTTTTTAGATATATCTAGCATCATAAAATATTTTTTCTGTGCATCCATCACTAAAGCATATAAAAATACTTCAAGATACTGGAATCACCTAAAAAATATTTCAGAGTACTGGACGACCACAAAATATTTTACGGTACTGGATGCATTCAAGAAAATATTTCAAGGTGCAAAATGTACCTTAACTTTTTTTTTATACAAGATATTATTAGTTTTGTTTTCCGCTATGCATAGGGATCCTCCTCCTGTTTGAGGCAATTTTATTCAAAATATTGCTTGGCACTGAATATGAACACTTTTCACAGTAAAAATTTGAATTTTAGTTTGTTATTTTACGAAAGATTAATGCCTTCCGCTAAATTCAACTCTGTTAGTACAGGAAATTATTAGTTGGCATTGTAAAAGATTGTGAAACGATGGCCCAAAAAACTCAAAAACGAAAACGGGAAGAAAATTAAAGTACAGGACCCAAGGTGGCTTTCTGGGCCAACATAGGCATTGCCATCTTTGATCCGCCCCCTCCAATGACTGTTGTCACTTATAACAATCATGGATTTGTAAATAAGTGCATCTTACTGTACAGGACCCAGAAAAGACGCTCGCTGAATTGAAATTTACACTTGATTAGGATATAGCGCATTTAAATTTAATTCAAGCAAACGAAGGTCAATTAGCATATGAAATTTGATGACGTTGAGAACTTGCCCCTGCTCAGTACTCCCTAAATCTAATTTTCGGTCCAGGCCAACGTGGCATCGCGTGCTTTTCTCCGCGTTTCTTGACATTTGATATCTTTTCGTCGTGCAGCCGTCTTTTGGTTTTGGATAAGATCCAATGGCCACCTCATTATTAAGCACTCAGACAACAGTCAACAATGTGGATCACCATGGGAAATCACTGTGACAAAGAATTTCAATTATTATTTCTACTTTCCAAATTCTCCGCCGACCAATAACATAAAATTACCGTCTTAATTCAACCCTAAACTCTTTGTCACAACTACTAACAGTCGCCTAGGAATCCACAAAATAATCTGAACAGAACACAAAAAAGAGCTAAACTAGTGGCAAATCTCCTCCCTAAGAGACTTAACAAGCAAAATGAATCAAGTCGTCTATATACAAAACATACACGTTACTTTACAGACTATGTAATTGGAAATGTATAGTTTGGGATTTGGTCAATCAAAAGCCTAATATCATATCATCTACACGTTCTGTATGACTTCATTCATCGTATTTGTTAAGTCCTTGGGGTTCTGGTGGCTAATTCAAACTGATGTACCAAGTCATCTATACACTTGTAACTACACACAACTACTCCAAAAACTTACAAAATAGGATGGATGAGGCCATTTATATATCAATAGTGCATGTCATCTATCTCTAAGTTGGAAAAAGCATAGTTTGGGTACCCAAACCCAAGAGACTGATCAATTGAAGGATTCTGTGGGTTAAATTGAAGCATTGGTGAGGACTGATGCACCGGAAGGCCTGAAGAGACAATCTGAGATTGAAGGCTTGAAGAACCAATCTGGTTTTGATCCAGAGGCTCCACGTTGGTGTCTGCAGTTGTGATATCATGGATGCTTGCTCTTTTCCTCTCTTTCTTCGCTTTTTCCCTCTGGCGATTAAAATACTTCTGAGCATGGCTAGCTACCTGAGTTGGCGTTCTAGTTACCACAACATTCCTCGAAATGCTTCTCCAATCTCCCTTGCCATATTTCTCCAATCCTCTGAGGAATAACCTATTTGAGTAGGCAAATAGGGACATACATGATCAGATTAACAATCAAAAAGATAGATAACTTTCATTTTCATTCCCATCCCAACACAAAGTATTGAAAGTTAAAGCAACCAAAACAGGACAATGAGCATGACGAAGCCAAATCAAAATCAGTCATTGACTCTGATAGTACGAATACAACAAAGGCCAATCATATTAGAGAATCACAACTAAAAATTCAAAATAGAAGAGGCATCAATCAAGTGTGATTGATTGGTCTGGCCCCTGGCTCAAGTGAGTTTCCTTATGTCAGGTAAGGGTATTGTGTCATACAATTACAGACACTAAAATAACAGGTGAAAAGAATATATATTATGGATGGGGCACAATATGAGTCACATTGTTGTGGTCAAAAGTAGGTTAAAAAAAATTGTAATATATACCGTCTTTTCTGGCCAAAAAAATACTTAACAACAGAGTTGTTTAGGTAAGCAGCTCTGTAGGAAATATTTTAGAAGAAAAGTTTTTGTATGAAACCTCGCAACTCCTGAAACAAAATATGGATTTGAACCATTAGAGCGCTGCCTATGTGGATTAGAAGTAGAAATTTTGATGGTGAACCTGAGGCTCTGAAGAAGGAGGTTGTGGAATTGAATATGAAAGTCCACCATTAGAATTAGAGGATTTAAACGATATGACCAGGAACAAGAATTGAACAGCTTTACTCCAGAAAACTTCAGAATAGCATGAAGAGCAAGACTAACAACACAAAAACATAGGAGTTTTCGTCTAGCTCCTTGAGGGGGGAAAAACTTCGATTTTTCGAATCAGTTGCCGCCCTTGACAAGTTCTTTCCTATATTTTCTCGGAAACCATACCGGTTCATAAAAAAAATCCCTAAAATTAAGCACAGTCAAAAGAAATAGGAAAAAGAACAAAACAAAATCGAGCTGAATTGGAGAATTTTCAAGCCAGCATACCTATGTTCTTCCTCAGTCCAAGGCGTGCCCTTCTTTCTTTCGGTGTCAGTATTCTTAGGCGGCTTCGAGTTGAACGAAATTTGATTGGCAGAGTTCCAATCAGAGGAGGAGGGCTCAGCATCAGATGGAAAGTCAGGGAAGGCCGGAATCGGGACCCGACCGGCATCAATCTCAGCGACGTCATGTAGGAGATCGTGATAGCGCTGCCAGACCAAATCGACGGTGGCGCCAGGGACGGCGTCGGCAATCTTCTCCCAGCGGTTGGGGCAACACTCTGGAAACAAGACAATAGCCTGCTCGAGGAGCTTATCTTCATGGCGCGTCCACTGTGTCATCGTCATCCACTAGATTTGACTTGTGCAGGTACCGAACAGATAAATTCAAATCGAGAGAGAGAAATTGGATAGTTAGGAGTTTGGGTGACTAGGAAAACTCGCTGTCTAGGAGATTTCAAATGATGAACGAAAGGTTTGTTAGGAGAGGAATGTGAAACCCTTGGGGTTATATAGGGGATGGGGAAATAAATAAATTTTTTAAAATTAATTTTTAATAGCGTTGGTTTGGTTTGAGTAGAATTTGGAAAATCAGCGCTGGTGTTGGTGGGACCAGCTCAGATGCCAATATCAACACGTTTTTTCTTACCTAAGAGACTTATTTTTTTTTTTAAAAAAAAAAAACATTTTGTCAGGTTGCAAAGCTGGACACTCCAAATTGAAGAGTTAGAGTCGGAGTCAAAATTACCAACCGAAGATCCGGCCCGATAATAGCATTAACCTGAATTCCCAGTTCCGACTCGGCCGCAAGCCCGGAACAGACTCGGTGACGGTGAGCCTGACCTCTTTTTGTGTTCTTGGACGCAAAAAAGGAAAACTGCTCTTTTTATTTTTATTTTTTGTTATTAATTATTAATAGCAGAGACTTTACTTATGAGCTCAAATGATAAGGGGTGAGCTTTGCCTGGGACGACTAAACGCCTCTCTTGTAATGCTCTTTAAGCTTAAGCCTTGGTAGATTAAGGGGTTTGGCCCATTGTCAACATTTTTCCTTGCGAGCATTTGAAAATCCTCATGCAGTTCTAAATATAGGGTATCTTTTAGAACTTGTCTTTTTTTTTTTATTCAGAATACATGACATATTATATTATAGTTTTAATATATTACCTCTGTTTTTTATTATAAGAGCTTATTTGATTTTAATTTGGTCCTAAATATAAGATCCCAATTTACTTTGTCTTTTATATTTATTCATTTTTTAAAATAGCTTTTATAATAGTTACATATGTTAAAGGTTTCATCAAATAGTAATTCAAGCTAGTATGCATGATCAATAAGAGTATTTTATGAAAGACAACACATATTTATAACAAATAACTAACTTAATTAATTTTCTTGATTTCTTCAAATGAGTCAATTAAGTCTTTAATGTAGAAACCCGAGATAGGATTTTTTTTTTTCAGATCTACCCTTCATATTATGAAGAACTAGTCTCTTTCATTAAATTCAATTTCTGTTGGTTGGCTAATTTCAATTTGACTGGCTTGATATATAAGATGTGAGAAAATGTAGAATCTAACAGAGACTTAGCCTCTAGCTGAGGCATACCATAAGTAGCTTGGGACTATTCCGTGGCCTCTTCCCCTTCCACATGCGATTCTCTCCTGTAATGCTCTTTAAGCCTACGGCTTGGTGGATTAAGGGGCTTGGTCCATTGTCAACATTTTTCCTTCCTCTGATATCAGAGCATTTGAAAATCCTCATGCAGTTCTAAATGTAGGGTATCTTTTAGAACCTGTCTTTTTTTCTTTTCAGAACATATGACATATTACATTGTAGTTTTAATATATATATTATCTTGTCTTTAATATAAAAGTTTGTTTGATTTTTATTTTAGTCATAGATATAAGACCTCAATCTACTTTATTTCTCATATTTATTTATTTTTTCTTAAGATAGTTCTTGTAATAATAGTAGTTGCAACCAATATACTTGATTAGCAAGGATATTTTAAAAAAGACAATACATATTTATTACAAATAACTAATCTAACTAATTTTTTTAATATTCTCAAATTAATCAACTAGCTCTTATATTAAGGATCGCAGGCAGTGTATTATTTTCAAGTCTGTCCTTCACATTATGAAGAACTAATCTCTTTCATTAGATTTTAATTCCTATTGGTCAACGAATTTCAATTTGACTGGCTTGATATATGGGATGTGAGAAGATCTAGAATCTAGCAGACGCATGGCCTCCAGTTGAGGCATGCCACAGGTGGCTTGGGACCACTTGGTACACATAACTAACTTGTTACCTAATAATGTCACATTCCTTCTTATCCCCTATTTGTGTCTCTATTCCCTAGCTTTGATTCGTCGTATCTCCCCAGTTGCATTTAACTTATCCATAATGTTATTTATTATATATTTAACCCATCCATAGGGTTGAATTAATTTTTCCCCAAGTTCCACACCCACTTTTTCTAGTGATAGCTAGTTTCAAATACAGATGTTTAGAGTCATAGATAAGGTCACGCATATACGCACTCCTATAAATCGCTTTTGACATGTCTAGTCGGAATTTAAAAAAATCTTAAATTTTATTAATTTTTTCTTAAAATTTAAAACATTTTTAACTTTATTCTTATTTATTATATGCACTTCGGGAAAAAAAAAAGGTAAGATAGAACATTTATATTAAAAATTTAATAATATGACTCATAAATAGGATAAAAAATATTCTTTCGACGCCTTATAAATCAAACCTAATGAGTATGTATCTATTTTAAATTTTTCTATTTTTATGAAAAATAATATATAATTATTGTGTACCCATAATTTAATTTTACTGCCTACATTTTTTTAATACTACTCCGGTTTGGGACTCATTTTTTAGTGTAATTTATATTATAAAATAGGTTTTATATTTAGGACCGAAGGAGTATAACCAAATCTGGAGCATCAATGCTTTTGCTATTAAAAAGCAGGAAAATTTAAGATGCATTCAAATCATCTTTCCCAAGTTATCTCTCATTAACCACTTATTTTTTTTTGGAAAACCTCATTGACCTGTCTTTATTAAACGATAATTATTAAATTAGGGAAAACGTTAAGCATTAATCACAAAGGCATTTGAGTGCAACTTAGTCCTTATAATTTAATCACAAAATATATAGTGGATAAAAGTAATTATTATTTTTCAACAAATAAAATTAACTGACTTAGGGCCTGTTTGAGTATCCCAAAACCGTGGTTTCAAAAGTACTTTTCCGCAAAACGAAATAATCTCCTCTACATATTTACTTCGTAATCCGTAAAAACACTTCTAAAACCATGGTTTGGTTTCTATCCAAACACACCCTTAGTGTAAGATAAGGTTTAAGATCCGAGTTTTAGTTGAGTCAGTACTAAATGGACAAGATCATGAGTTAAGATTATAATATTAAAAGATTAGTTTTTATTTATTTTTTCATAAAGGATAACCCGACCCCCTAGCCCAACCCGGAAACATCCACGACTAGGGTCCGAGTTAAATCTATATAAATGATCTTATCCAATTTGGCACAACCAACTTAATGGTGGAAAAGAGATGGAAGCAACGCTGAAGGGTCCTTTCCAACCGACATCAAATTAACAATAATAATATTAATTAACTAATAATAAAGTGGTTTGATGATTCCCTTTGCAGAATCTAACAACTCCACTTTCAAAACGGTGAATCTTTTCTTCACTTTCGGTTCAAACATTGGGAAAAAAGGGAAAAAAACAGGGAGAGAATCTGTGACCAGGACTTGTCAATTCTGGAGCAGATTTCAATGCCCAAGAACGTTTACAAAAATTCTCCTGTTAGCAGCAAAATTTTAACGGTATGATCACGGAAACCAATTTTTTTACACATATTACTATTTAGAGTCAAATTTATTTAATCATTAGCCGACATGAATAGCATAGATGGATATCTTTCCTGGCTTTTACCATGTTTACTATTCAAATGGATAAGATTGTGGCCAAAAAGCATTAGGGAATATTCCACTTGATTTTTCTTAGGATTGGTCGAAGTATATGCAATACTTTTTATTTTATAAACTTTTATTTATTCCCCGGAACCCTTAGATTATAGCGTTATGTGCATGAGTGAGTCGTATTATTATTTGTATTTTATGAATAGCATAGTGTTCTAAAATAAAACCCTTGTCTAACCGTGGAGCCTAAAATCAATCAGAAAGATTGACATCAGAAGGAAAAAAAAAAGAGTAGAAAACTATTTACCTTATGTAATTTGGAAATTCATTAACTTAATTTGTTAAAGAAGATAGATGGCATGATTTGAAAAAAAATTGTGAGAGAAACAAACATAATTATAAGTTATAACCGTAACCCACTTAAAAGAGTGAAAAAAAGCATAAGAGCTGATTGGTAATTTTGAAAGCTAAAATATCAAGTAGTCCCTCTTACATGTAAGAATTAATAAAAAAAAACATTTTAAATATAAAATCTCAATTCATTTATTTTTAAACTTGTATTTTTTTTTTCTAAACTCTCCATTTTTTTAAGTGAGTCTTTTCTTGACAAGAGAGTATTATCCAATGCAAATAATTTAAATGAGTATTTTAGAAAATTTAACACATATTTTTTAAAAAACTAATTTAATTAAGTTTTTAATATCTCCCACTTAGTTAGCTGACCCCTACATTAATTTGGAATAGGGAGAAGTATAGTTTATTTAAAATATTACATTTGGTCTTTAATATAAAACATAATTAACTAATTTGGGAATCAAGATCTTTAAAGTATTTTATAGAAACCATATAACATATATTATAATTAAGTAATTTAAAATTTTTTTTTAATCTTTATAAATTACTTAATTGAATCTTATATTAAGTATCGGTAATATAAAGTTTTGCTTCGCTAATCATGAGTTTACGATACATGCTTGTGTCAATATACGATCAGTTTGTCTGTTAAGAGCTGCGTTACGTATGGGGTTGACCATTGAATGATCAATGGTTAGTAATACTTTCAACTAGGATTAGAACCCTTTTCTTAAAAGCAAAAACCTACGGGTGGAAAAAATTTTGTACTTAGATGCTACTAGCTCCTCTTCTTAATATAAAAACTAATTTAATATTTAATTTGATTTTAAATATAAGATCTCAATTTACTTTTTTTTCATGTTTATTTATTTTTTTCCTGATATAGTCCTTATAATAACTGCACATATTATAGATTTTATCAAATGGTAGTTCTAACTAATACAAATGATTAGTAAGGATATTGTGTGAGGGCAATACTTATTTATTACAAATAACTAATTTAATTAATTTTTTTAATTTACTCAGATTAATCAACTAAGTTATATTAAAAATAAGATGCAGATGAAAGTAACTTGGCCGCTACACAACTCATAAAAAAATCCATTGACAAGAGGTAATAACTAACAAAAAATCAACGCGAAATAGTAAAAACCCTCTGTTTTTTTTTCTTATTTACTATTTTGACTCTTAACAAATAAATTAGAAATCTTGGTCCGCCGGTCGACAAATCATTTTAGAACAATTTATACTGCATATTTGATGTTTTGAATTATACTCCTCCGCTACTTAATATATGACCTAATTATTGAGTTGATTTTGATCATAAATATAAGACACATTTCTTATATGGATACTCCCTCAACCATAATCAAGTAGAAGAGACCAACGGGGGTTGGGTCTAGCGGAAGGGGTTAGTCCCTCACAACGTGACAAACCAAGGTTCGAATCTCTACTGGGAGAGGTGCTTGCATTTAGTGTTCGACAGTGCCTCGAATAGGATTGTCTCCGATAGGAGGATACTTATGCTTTAGCAAAAAACAAGTCAAGTAGAAGAGGGAGAGGGAGTATTAAGAAAGATGATTATGGTGTTTTAGGACAAATGTGTCACATTTCTTATAATTAATTAATTTATCTAACTTCTTTAATCTAATCAAATTAGTTAAATGAGTCTTATATTAAGAATCGGAGGAGTATTATTTTATGAATCAATCATCTTTTTTCGTGTATCAATCAATCTGTCCTTATCTAATAATGTTGACTGAAAATTTGTTGTGCTATTTAATTTATTCGTTCAAACGAATTTTATCATTCACCAACTTTTAATAGGAACAAGATGACAATATTAATATTTATGATGCATTTGAAAATCCAATAGTGCTAACGTAAGGTTAATGTCTTGGTCAAAAAAAAAAAAAAACGTAAGGTTAATGTCGACCTAATATTATTCTGGAAGCACTCTAAAAAAAAAATCTATATAATGCTACATAAGTACATATCGTACGTCTCTTTCATCCCGTTGTATCCGTATTCTTTAACTATAATTTATTATTTATATGAAATATATAATTAATAACAAGTTGTGCCACTTGTGAATAATAAATTATCTAATTATTTATTATTCTCCGTAACTTATATGTTACATAAGCAGCCCATACAACTGTCATTATTACGCAATCCCTCCATGCAAACAAAAAAATAAAATCACCTAATTATTATTATTATTTGAGTATACGCGTGTAAGGTCCTTGCAAATTAATCTTGAAATTAAATAAAACGTGAAAATTGATTTTTGTGCGTATATATGTTATGATATATATGATTTGCTAAATTTGTAATGATGATTATTATATTTAAACCCAACTCAATTTGACTGATTTAACTAGTAAACCGGTAAACTAATCTCTTGATCAATTTAATTAAAAGCTTTTTTTTGACAAGTTGATCTAGTTGGATTTTATTTTATTTTTTCTCCTCATTAAGCATGAAACAAGATATACATACATACATATATATATATATATAAAAGATAACATGAATAAGTAGTACTTGTGACAGTTCAATATTTGATATTATTGAATGGAAGTTTAAGCATAATTTTTCAAATTTAATAACACGAACTTGAAAGGTTATTATTAATAATAGCATAGTTGAAATTAGTCTTTTGAAAATAATTTTGCAAATTTCAAAGTAAGTATGTGAAAGAAATTTTATTCTATATAATCTGATTCTATTGGGGTCATTAACCTCATTTTAAGGGCGTATGATCATAAGCATTCTTTTAAAAGACTTGATTGAGGAGACTAGGCTCCTTGTGCATAGGAACTAGCAGGTTAAGTTTTTGCATGGGTTTAAGGAAGAGTTAGGCATTGATGACTTTCTAGCAAAATCCTCTCATTCGATGTCCCAAAAACATCCTTCGCCAAAATGTCCTTAGGTTGATTTTGAGGAAGTATTCTAACTCTTTGTAAAGTTGTTGGGGTTTCTCCCTTAAATGAAATTCAGCTTTTAGTTAAATTTTTTTTTTTTATTTCAACTCATGTAAAAGCATAAGTAAGCATAGCAGCCATTTTTGTTTGTTGGGAAAACCTATATAGTTGCTATTGATTACTACGTGGCATCCCATCATGTTAAAACATCACATTTTAGTATTACTACTAGCTTGATTCTTAAAATAAAAACTTCTTTGAGTTTCAATTTGATTATAAATATAAAACCTCAATTCATTTTGTCTTATATATGTATATTTTTGTTTATCAAAATAGCTCTCGTAGTAGCTACATAAGTTAAATGTTTCATCAAATGATACTTAATTAGCACGGATATTTTTAAAAAGGTAACACATATATATTTCAAACAACTAACTTAACTAATTTTCTCAGTCTATTCAAATTAGTCAACTAACTCTTATATTAAGGACTAACGATAGTATTTTAGTAGAGGATCTGTCTAGCTAATTAATATTATTAATTGGAATGGCAAATAAAGTTCAAAACTTCGTAAATATCGGCATAAGACGGCAAAGAAAAATTAAAGTACCGTTATTTTCTGGGAATTTTTAAGTAGAGATTTTTATTTTTTTAATTTTTTTGGCCAAAAACAGTGGAGATTTTTTATTGATTTTCAAACAACAAAAAGGGGAAAGTTACATGATGAGACACTGAGCGTGATAGGAAAAGGCTGATACGGAAGAATACGTAGGAGACGTGTTAAGGAAGATTGGAAGAAGAAAGCACAAAGCGACAAAAGGACGCCCACGTGGCATAGCTCACATTTCGCCACGCAGCTTCCACTTTCTTTGTTCCGGATAAGCTTGGCTTCACTTCCCACCCACCTCCGCCCTTTTATTTGCCTCTTTCTCTTCTCCCTCTCACTTTCCTTTCTCGTGTGCTTCTGCGGTTCTGACCCTCCGACAACACATTATTCTCAATTAATTTTTTTAATTCTTAAAATTAGACTCACCACATCATTATGATTTATCAAGTCAGAAAAATTACAAAAATTGAGTCAAAAAACTATAAAAACTTAGTTAGAGATTTGAGAATGTAAAGAAATTATGGGTTGAAATTATTAAATTCTAAATCAAGCTTGACCATAACACTTGATAAATTTTGTCAGGCTTGTAAATAACAACACACTTTTTTATTTAATACTACTTCCGATCTTAATTATAAGAGCCAGTTAATTAATTTGAGGAGATTAAGAAAGTAAATTGAGTTAGTTATTTGTCCTAAATAGGTATTGTCTTTCCTAAAATATATTTATTAATCAAGTATATTGACTAGAACTATTATTGTTAGAAGGGCTACTTTGGAAAAAATGTATAAATATGAGAGACAAAGTGGATTGGGGTCTTATATTTAGGACCAAAATAAAAGTCAAATAAGGTCTTATATTAAGGACCGGAGGTAGTATTTAGTAATTTCAAATTTCTTTTTATAGGATTTTCTTAAGAAATTATTAATAATTTGATGCGTATTTCAAATATGAAATTATTAATGCAATCTATTATAATTGCCCGCCTCAAAATATCATTGTTTCAAGGAACTAAGATTCCATTTAGCACGAATTATTGAAAATCAGGGATAGGAAATATGACTATAATTAAAAAAATTATTAAAAAAGTCTTTAACATGGATAATTGCTTGTTATATGGGATTAGGCAAACTCATGAAATAGGATTAGGGAATACCACTTCCCCCAAGGGTATTTCTCAATCCCATATATATGGGTTTGTCTAATCTCATGTAGCAAGTGATTTCTCATATTAAATACTCTTTTAATAGATTTTCTCAATTCTAATCCTAATTTCCATCTCTTATTTTTAACGTTTGGTACTAAATGGTGGCTAAGCGTTAGTAATAATGTTTTCATGAGGAACCGAAAGTCACTAGGGAAAGTCGGCAAAAAGCCTCCATTAAAAACTTTATTAATTATAAATGTCAATATATTCAGCTCAAAAAAAAAAAAATTATAAATGTCAATATCTTATGTATACGGAATTTGCATAATACTGATATTTTTATAAAAAAAATTAGAAAGTGACTATACTTCCTCTTAATTTTTAATTTAGTATTTATATATTTTGTTCCTCTTAATTAATTTTTTTTTTAATAATATCAGTTCTTGTAACTTTGTTTCATCAGTATTTTTAGTCTCTATGCATGTATGAACCATGTCAATAGAGTAAAATTAAATATTTAATTAAGAAAAAAAAACATAAATACCAAATTGAAAATTGACAAAAAATATAGGTACTTTCAAAATATTTTTTTGAAAAAAATTATAGTCTTTTTTATCAATAAAAGTTGTAATGAACGTCGTTTTTTTAATTTTCCTTTTTAGAGAAACTGTATACATTTAGATACAGGCATACAGCAAATCATAAATAACTCATGTGGATTTTTTAATTATATTCAATCATTTGATACACCCATGCATACTAATCCTAATATTATGCGCCTGTTTGCACGTGATTTTATTGTGTAAATGGTTTTTAAATAAAGCTGTAACCATCTGTTTTTGCGTCCCAGCTTTCTGAATTTGGTTGCTAGAAAATGCGGCTGGCCTTAAAATTTTCATTCAGAGCACTCAAAAATTTTTACGGACAAATTTATTTTAAAAATTTAAAATTGTAATAATTTTATTTTTTATTGTGAAAAATATTAGTAATTAATTAGTTTTCTAACGGTGAAAAATAAAATTGTTATAATTTTTAATTTTTGAAATAAATTTGTTTTTAAAAAATTTTTGATTAGATGAGGGAAAATTTTCTAAAGAAATTTGTAACTAGACCAACGCCTTTGAAAAATGTTCAATCCTTCCTCTCGTTATTGTTGCGACGGCTAACTCTTCATTGTGGATATGACACATACACGCCACCTGTCTTTTTTATATTTCTTTCTTGTCACCCAATAATAAAATTAATACTTCATTCACTCTTTAATATAAGATATTGTTTAATTTTTATTTTAATTCTAAATATAAAATTTTAATCCACTTTATTTCTTATATTTATTTACTTATTTTTAAGGTTGTTCTTCTAATAATAGCAGTTTAGCTAATATATTTTATTAGTAAAGATATTTTAGAAAATACAACATCTATTTATAACAAATAACTAACTTAATTTATTTTTTTAATATACTCAAATTAGTCAACTAGTTCTTATATTTAGGATCAGAGGTAGTAGTAATGTTACCAACTAATTAATAGTATCTTTAGTCGCTTATAGATAAATTAGTTGATTAATTTAAATAAATAAAAAAATTAATTGAGTTAGTTATTTGTAATAAATAAGTTTTATTTTTTAAAAATATTCTTACTAATCATATATGTTACTCCGTGACAAAATATAAATAAATATAAGAGATAAAATGAGTTGAGGTTTTATATTAAACACTAATTTAAATATCAAATTAACTCTTATATTAAAAATAGGAGTTAATAGGTTAATGTTCACGCTGTTGTTTGGAATGGCGGCAAATCACTAAAAAAAATATTTGTAAAATATAAGATAAATATATGAAAAATTATTAATATAAGCAAGTTTGAAAAAAGACCTTAATTGTTGAATTTGAGTGATTTATATTTAATTTAAGCATTTGATAGAGCTTCGTTGAAATTTAAATTATCTAAAATGTTAGTATTTTGAAATTTGTAATATCAGCTGAATTCACTTTGTATTTTCATTATTAATTTAATAATACACAGAAAAATGTTAATCGAAGAATCAATGGTTTATTTGAAGAAAGTACCTTTTTTTAAATATTTATACCACCATTATAAACCGTTATGCTTCTCGTTTTTATCTGAATAATGTAAATATAAAAATTTTTTTGAATAAATTACTCTTCTAATTAGAAATATAAAATTCAGAGGGAGCGAACTTCTAAAAATAGGAATTCATAAAAGAAAAATCTTTAAAAAAAAGGACCAAAAACGCG
This sequence comes from Neltuma alba, assembly GCF_004799145.2. Lineage (NCBI taxonomy): Eukaryota > Viridiplantae > Streptophyta > Magnoliopsida > Fabales > Fabaceae > Neltuma > Neltuma alba. Next base: position 20,373 of record NW_021633344.1, on the reverse strand, counting down.
CCATAACAGGTGGGCCGTGGGCGGAACACGAAGCTTCAAGTTGTCGATAAGATCATCAGATGAATTTGCCATTTAAGGGTGACAACTTGAGTAATTAACTAATCATGATTAAGAAGATTAGGCAATTATGCAAATCCCCTCTGATCACCAATACAATGAACTACTTTCCAACTAATGACTTCGTTAATAAAACATCTAAAATAAATAAATAAATTATTTGATTGATTATAGCAAATGCGATCTATCTAAAATAATCATATACTCTTAATATAAGAGTTAGTTATAGGTTAAATTTGGTTATATATAAGATTTTAATTCACTTTGTCTCTCATGTTTTTCAAAATATCCCTGTTGATCAATGATCTAAGGCACAGATCACCACATATTTGTGATAAATAACCAACTTAATTATTTTTCTTAATAAGTTATCTAGTGTTTATATTAAGGATTGAAAGTATTATTAGATTATATATTAATAAAATAATTTTAAGAAAAATGATAAATGTGGTAAATCAAGTGAATCAGAGTAGACTGGAAGGAGTATTAATTTAAGTTTTTTTTTGTTTATTAGTATTAAGTTAGTTGTAAAAATTTAATATAGGCGTAGTACAATCAATGTACATATGAGCAGGCCATTGGGGTGAAATGTTCCTTATGGTTATGGGTAAGAAGGATAAGACATAGGGCATGGGCCCAAACTTTTATCCACTTAAAGGCCCAATTAAGTCACAATTGTATTACGCATCTGGTCCTAAATATAAGATCCTTATACTCGTGACCGGAAGAGTATTATTTTAGGATAAGATGTTTAAATATTCTGAAAGTATCCACAAAAGAGGACTTAGAATCTAAAAGTTTTTTTGTCCCCTCTATGTCCTAAAAGTTTATTTTCATAGCAAAAATACTTTGTTCATTATTCGTCGTTAAGTTGGACCGTTAAAATATATGATTTGATTGCTGTTTTTAACAATTAAACTTAACGATAAATAACAGTTCATGACAGACATGCTATGAAATAAAATTTTTAAAGTATATAAGAGTCAAAAAAAGTTGCAAGTGCCAGGGGCTTATTCGTTGACACTGTCAAAGTATTTAAACACTTTATTCTCATTATTTTTTATTCTCTCGAGTCCTAAATATAAAGTTATTTTAATTAATTTATAAAATAAAAAAGGTAAATAAGTTAGTTATTTTAAAAAAAATAAAAATCCTACCATTTAACGATTAATATTTAATACATAAGAATAAAAATGCTTCAATTAGTAGGTATCACGAAAAAGAAAAATTTAATATAACAGATGGGAGAGAATGAAAATTTATATTTTGGCCAAAACGAAATCCTTAAGCGGAGCTCATGTATGTGCGTGCATACCTGTGCGCTTGAGAACTTAAATTATAAATTTACAGCATATTTCAATTGATTTAACTCCTCATAATTTTTTCATCCCTCGTTTTAAGATATAAATAATCGAATCACGTCAGTGAAAAATAATAAATATATAAAAAATATATCTTCTTCATATATGCCCTCATTTACATTGGAAAAACAAGAGAGAGTAATAATAAGAAAAAAAATTATAAAAGAAAATGTATGACAAAAATTAATTAGGATTAAAATTAATAAAAAAGCATTTAATGCTCGGACAATGTCATAGTGAACTTTACAAAAAAAAAAATCATAGAAGGATTAAAAAATTTGAATCTTATAAAAAAAAAAAGGAAAGCGTAATTATTAATCACACTTACTTTTCTGGTTCTTATTGTAAGACCTAATAAGGAAGTTAATGTTAGTTCTATACGGAAGACCTATTTTACATGTTTATTAATTTTTTTTCCAAATCAACAATATTGATATTTTCCAAATAATAACCAAGTAGAAGAGAAAGAAAAGGAACTACAAAAAATACTACGGGTGTTTTTTAGAAAAAGACATATTATATTAACCATTTTAACTAGGATCTTTAATCTATTTAAATTGGTTAATTAGGTCTGACTATTCAGGGAGTATTACATTTGAGGACCGAAACGGTTATTTTACCAGGACCAACGTAATAAATAACTTCAGTCATAAATCACAATGCATAGCTTTTATTTTTGTTTGGGTGAATGAGTAATTATTGACGCGGAAATCCACTGTTTGGGTCGGCAAAGTAGGCCCACTTAATTGATATGAACAATATTAGGGCCCTTGTCATTTGGGCCATTGTGGTCCTTTCCCTCTTTTCTATGTTATTCATGGCATTGGACCAACGCTCTAGTTGACCTGAGAGGTAGATACTCCTCCGGTCTTTAATATAAGACCCAATTCTTGAGTTGGTTTTGGTCCTAAATATAAGACCCATTTCTCATATTTATCAATTTTCTCTAAATTACCCCTATAAATACTCCCTCAACCATAATCAAATAGAAGAGGGAGATGGGGTATTAAAAAAGATGATTATGAGATTTTAGGAAAAATGTGTCACTTTTCTTATAATTAACTATCTTACCTAATTTCTTTAATCTAATCAAATAAGTTAAATGAGTCTTATATTAAGGACCGGAGGAGTATATACATTTTTATAAATAAATTAATTATTTTTTTGCCAGTAAATAAATTATTATACTGCATATCTAATAGAAAAATTGTATTGAATTTATTTGTTTATGTTTTCCATTATCAATATATCTAAATACAATTCTTACTTACCACCATGCATTCACAACACTCCTTTATCAATTAGCTTAGTCGGTTTTAATCAATCAATTCAATTCTCAAAATTTAAAAAAAAAAAGAAATGAAATGAATGATGAATTTGCGTATACTATTTATCATTATAAGAAAAAAAATTTAATAACAATTGACTTATGACGGATTTATCATGGAGTCCAGCTTGAAGAGAAAGTGTGATACAAGCTAATTTGTCTGGTGGGTACCTACAAAATTTACACGACAAAAAGTGGCCTAATTCAATTTTCAATTCCGTAATGGTGTGGTGAAACACGTCAAGCACAAGTGCCATAATAATTAATTTTTTAAAAAAAGAAAGAAATCCATGAAGGATTGAAGGAAACAAGTTGATGTAATTTTGGATTCTAACCATTTTTACACATAAAAGATAGAAAATACTACCTCCGGTCCTAATTATAAGACCCAGTTGACTAATTTGAAGAGATTAAGGAAGTAAGTTAAGTTAGTTATTTGTAATAAATAAGTGTTATCATTCCTAAAATATCCTTGCTAATTAAGTGTATTGGCTAAAACTATCATTATTAGAAGGACTATTTTGGAAAAAAATACATAAATATGAGAGATAAAATGGATTTGGGTCTTATAATTAGAACCAAACAAAAAGTCAAACGGGGTCTTATATTAAGGACCCGAGGTAGTACACTTTATTTAAAAAAGGAACATAAAAAAACACAAGGAAGAACCGGAACAAGGTCCCAATGAAGGAAAATGTTTATTAAAAAAAAAAAATTCAATAACAAGTAAGTAGTTGAAACCTATTATTATTTCTTGTAAATGTGTCCGTTACATGGACTTTATTTTAATTCTCCGAAAGTATATATACTTGGACTCTTGGGAAAACAAAATTTTTGAATTTTGAAAACGGCTTTAAGCACATGATCCTATATAAAGAATTAAAATCTTAGGATTAATTGAATTCAAATACACAATATACATATAGCATTGTAATTTCCAATACTCAACTCCATCCATTTCAAGCCACGTAACTTGCATTTTTATCTGACGTGATTAGCAAGTATTTAAAGAACCCATTGTTTTTTGTAGGAGCATGCACATCAATCAAAATCTACTTTAATTATTTGGGACAGATATATGGATAACTATTTATGCATATTGAAATAAATACTTGGATAAATTAATTAAAACTCCCTTCACTCTTCTATATTGATATTTTTTATTATAAGGAAGCCATGTAATATGAGAGTATTTAAAAACAGTATTTGTTTATTAGGAATACAAATGAAAAGCAATGTATATTTCACACAATTTTATTACTTTAATTAACTGATCTTAATTTTAATGAATCGGTTAAAAATGATTTAAGAAATATTTGTGAGCATATCATGCCTAATATTTTTCAGGTAGGTAAAATTTATATGATTTTAAGTGAGATAGAGAGGAGTAATGTGAACCTGTCATGGTGCCAGTTGAATCAAATGCCCCGCCTTCTTTTTGTCTACCACACCCTGTCTCCATTTCATTTGTCCCTTTCACTATATTTATTCAAATAATCTAATTAATTTCTTAAATATTGAATTTTTTTTTGGCTATATATAGGTAACTTCTTATTGAATACAGTCATACTCGAGACACTATTAAATACTAAATATAAACACATCTCTTACTGAAAATTTAAATTTTAGTTTATCACGTTATAAGGAACTTCACTAAACTCATACGCCGAAATTCAACATATACACCAAAACCTCTTTTCACTAAACTCAACTAACATTATAAAAAATTTTAATTCTACAGTAGCTGTATCAAGGCCCATTAAGGATAAGTATGACATGTTGAGTTTGCCAAATTTGCTCTCACCATGGTGAGCTCTCAAAGATTAAGTGTGTGAATGATTATTTTAAAAAAAAAAAGTATAACTATATTTATAAGAAATATATTAAAAATGTCTTATAAATATGATAAGAGAAACATTTATTTATTAATTAAATGCGGCCACGTTTGGTAATGAAGAGGGCGGCGTGTAGGAAGCAGGTGGTCAAAATGAAAAGGACAGCCCTTCAACTTTGATTTCCCCATTGCACATTAGATTTTGCATTTTCCAATAAAATTTGTTCACTTTTTCGGTTTAATAGGTATTCTTGGTCACAAAGTATATTTAAAAGTAGGAAAGATGACAAAAAATGATTTTTAAATTTTAAAATCCCCAAATAGCTATTTAAATATGCAAAATTCTGGTCCAGGTATAAGTACCGAAATTAGGATTTGTAAATTTGTTAAAATAACCATATCGCCCTTTAAAAAAAAAGAACCTAGGCCCCTTACTAGCTGGTCAGTCGTCGAAGCTCTAGTTCTGGTGCCAACTACATGAGCTCAGGTGGGCAGCCGTCACAGGAGCTTTGGCAGCCAATCGACGACAAGTTGTTGGAGTTCTGGCGGCAAGCGATTTTTATAATGAGTATCGTGGTTAATAAGTTATATAACAATATTAACAACTCTCATAGCGTTATTAACAAAATTTCCCTATGAAAGTTAATGTTTTTAATGTTAGCTCCTTATGAGGGTTGTCAAAATTTTTTATCTATTAGGCATTCACTATGATTATAAAAGTTGTTAATATCATTATATGACTGTTATTAAAGTTGTTAATGATATTATCAAAGTTAATAATATCATTACATGATTTCTTAACCAGATTATAAAAATACCACTTTTTGAATTTCTCAAAAAACCTATCACTAACTGCTATATCGAATTTTTTAATAGCACTATAAAACTTGTTAATCGTGTTATTAAAATTGTAAAAATACCACTTTTTAAATTTTCTAAAAAACTTATTGTTAATTGCTACATCAAACTTGTTAATAATGTTAAAGAACTTATTAACCGTGTTACTGAAATCCTAAAAGTCCCAAAAAAGAAAAGTTGCTGGAGCTTCAGTGACGGCTATCCACTTGCACTTTGACAGTCATCCGTCCCAAAGCTCTGGTGACCAGTGAGGGTACCTAATATTTAAAAAAAAAATAAAAGACAATATGGTCATTTCAACAAATTTACAAATTTCAATTAGGTCATATATACCTAAATTGAAATTTTGCTTATATAATCAACTATTTGGAGATTTTGAAATTCATGAATATTTTTGTGTCATTTTTCCTTAAAAATATAACATACTTTTAAATTTTTAAGTTGTGGTTAATAAGATTTTTTTAAATATCCTTAATAAGTATTCCTCCAATCTAAAAACGTGACTTACTTTCTCAAAGCACTTTTATTCAATGTATTGAAAATTGGACTGAAAACTGATGTACCAGTTACTGTCCGGTTTGGTTGACCACTATGAACCGAGAAAATTCGACTTGGGGGGTGATCCAATGTAACCCAGTTGGTTTTAAAAAAAAAAAAAACATTTTGAGCTAAAAATTTTTTTTAATAAATATTTTGAGCTAAAAGCTTTTTATTTTTTCTTAAGCTATGATAATTATTAGTTTAATAATTAATGGACTGTAGGTAGGAATATTTTGTTATCATATATCTATTTTGATGTTTGGCTAGGATTAATGTATATTGATTTTTTTAATATGATACTATGATGTCAATTGGTCAAAATAGAAGGTTGGAAAGAAATTATGAGTATATGATTATTTTGTTTGTAATTCAAAATATTGAATTAATATTTAGTCCTTAGATGATATGATGAAAATTTAAATTATTTTTTAATTCTTTTAATTTCTCACTAGTTTGACTCTTTGATTGACTCTAATCTGATTTACTGACCCTTAACTTACTGTTTTGACCTGTTTGATTTTGAGTATCTTACCTTTATTTATCCAAAATATGAGTGTTAGAGAGAATGAGTTAAATTAAAAACTTATAAAAGAGACAGATAATTAATTAAATGCATATCTAAAATGTGTTTATAAAAAGGACTAGACACTTGCAAAAAAAAAAATTAAAGCTTATAAAATGGGTTAGATGCAGCATTAAAAATTAAGAACCAACCATTCTTATATTTCTCACGTGAGATGCCCTATTAAATGATGATAAATATGAAGACAGTGTCTATTATGTTAGTTAAGTAGTTAAGCTAGTTTTACGGTTTAGAGTACTGAATACACTGTAAATAATATTTTTTTGACCTGAGTACATTATAAATAATATTAAAATATACTAGAAAAATAACATTAAGGTGTTTGATTGACAAGAAAATAACATCAAGGTATTGATTGCAACGTAAATAAGAGTCAAATATTATATGCATTAGAAAAATAATATCAGGATGTTAAATGCTACTTTATCTTAATTATTAATTATTGTGCACACTCTTATTATATTACAAAAAAAAAAAGAAACCTTCCATCGTTTATGGTTGTCCGTATACAATGAGGAAGATAAAGATCAACCATCTTTAATTGTTTTGGATAGCTGGCAAAAAAAAAAAAAGTTTTGGATAGCTTAAAATGGGAACAAGGAGTGTGTGTGAATAGTAGAGTAGCGTATGGATTAGATGAGAGGTTCGGCATGAGAATGGGAACCCATTCCCCTGACAATTTTGACCTTTCTCGGTTTTATCCGCTCTGCATATATAAAATATTATTTCTATTAAAATTAATTAACTAATTTAAGTAGATTAAAAAAATTTATTAAATTTATTATTTATAATAAATATGAGCTGATTTTTTTAAAATATCTTTGCTAATTATCATATTAGTTAGAAGTACCAATTAATTGAATATTTAACATGTACAATTACTATAAGAGTTGTTTTAGAAAAATAGATAAATATGAGAAACAAAGTGAATTTAGATTTTATATTTATAAGCAAATTGAAAGTCAAACTAACTCTTATATCAATAACAAGAGGTAGTATAATATTATATAATATGATTTTATATAGGTATGTTATCTTCCATGGAGTGCTTGGGTGAAAATAAAACTATAATTTTGAAAGTGATTTTAACGATATATAAAGTGTGTAAAAAAATTTTTATCTTGATTTATGTAAAAATACTTTTTAAAAGTGTTTTGGCTTATCCAAACACCTGTAAGTAGTACTCCTCCAGTTCTAAATATAAAATATATTTTGTAATGTAATTTACACTATAAAATGAGTTTTATATTTAAATCCAAAAAAGAGTAATATATAAAGTATGTAAAAATATTTTTAATCACGATTTATGTAAAAATACTTTTTAAAAGTGTTTTGGCTTATTCAAACACCTCTAAGTAATCCTCCTCCAATTCTAAAATTTACACTAGAAAATAACTTTTATATTTAAATTTAAAAAAGAGTAATATTTTCTTTTTAATCCAGCAACATTAGTTTTGGGAGGGTAGAAGATTCTAAAATCATTATTTAATTTATCCAAACATTGATGTTATTTTTATTTGAAATAAAACAATTATTAATTTAAAATTAATTGTGACATAAATATCAAGTGAGTGCCGTAATTCTTATAATTCGGGACTATGGATGAACCGAGGGAGCTAAGTATGGGGCAAAGCGAAGAAGGTTAGATCACTAAATTGCTAGAAAAAGTTAATAATTTTACTAAATTGCTGCTTCCGATCCTATACAAAAGTTACACTCACGCATTTTTTTTATAAATTACAGTAATTAGCAAAAGTGGAAATTAGATAGTTATGTTAAAAAAATGATTTAAGAGATCGCCTGCCGATTAATAAAAAAAATGTTATTATAATTTCAGAGAAATAAAGAAGTTCACATAAAGTTCGAAGATGCGTATCAGCTTAAAAAACGAACACGAAAATGCTTGAAACGGTTAAGGATGTCAGATAGCGAGAGGAAGAGGCGAGATGCATGCCACGTGTCATAAAAGCGCATCGAGTTTAAAGCCAGGAAAAGTCAATAACGTAACGTTTCCCAGTTCTCGCTATCCCTTCCATCCCCTTCCTAGTCACCCACATTCATTCACCTGCTGCCCGTGACCCAAACCCCAAAATAAAAATAATACCATTCTATTCATACTCCTCCGGTCCTAATTATAAGACCCAATTAACTTATTTGAGGAGATTAAGGAAGTAAGTTAAGTTGGTTATTTATAATAAATAAGTGTTGTCATTCCTAAAATATCCTTGCTAATTAAGTATATTGGCTAAAACTATCATTATTAGAAGGATTATCTTGGAAAAAATGCATAAATATAAGAGACAAAATGGATTGGGTCTTATAATTAGGACCAAATAAAAAGTCAAATTGGGTCTTATAATAAGGACCGGAGGAGTATATATATATATATATACACTCTTCCGTTTAAATATAAAATATATTTAAGTAATTTAATTATATTAAAAAATTAAATAAGTTAGTTAATTATAAAAATATAATATTTTTTTTCTAAAATATTATAATCATCTTTCTTAATATCATCTTCCCTCTTGTGCTTGATTATGGTTGACGGAGTATTCATAGGGGTAATTTAGGAAAAAACTGGTAAATATGGAAAATAGATCTTATATTTAGAATTAAAATTAACTCAACAATTAGGTCTTATATTAAGAACCAGAGGATTATATAAGTAAAAAATATACAATACATTTTTCTTTATTACTATTGAGTACAATAAAAAATATGTCAGAAAAAATATACAATACATTTTTTTCAACAGCCAAAAAAAGAACAAGAATGAAGAAATTTATCAATTTAATGTACTCCTCTGGTTCTTAATATAAAATCTAATTATTGAGTTGATTTTAGTCTTAAATATAAGACTTATTTCTCATATTTATGAATTTTTTCTAAATTATCCTTATGGATCTCTCTCAACCATAATCAAGTATAAGAGAGAAAGATGATTATAGTGTTTTAAGAAAAACATGTCATATTTTTTTTAATCAACTAATTTACTTAACTTCTTTAATCTAATCAAAATAATTAAATAGGTCTTATATTAAAAAACAGAGGAGTATTTTTTATATGTAAAAATGAGATCTAGGTGACTTATATATATATATATATATATATATATATATATATATCTCCAAGAGCACAGTGGTGCTCGTATAATCAACTTTTTTCATATCAAAATTAATAAATTAATTTTTTTTTTATCTTTAGCCTTTTGAGTAAAGTTTTGCTTTAATCGCTTCATAAAATATTTTTTACTTTTCTAACTCTGATATTATTAGTCTCAAATAATTTTTGTGTGTGTCAGTTATTGTTATTTTAATGTTTGGATTTTTTTTTTAAAATGACAACAGTGTTGGTGCCATAAGGCTGAAGGTGGACTTTTACTTAAATGAAAAATAAATATAACTAATATCCAAAACACAGAAGAGAAAGATAGTGCTTGAAAACTGAAGACCATTTTGAAGGTAGTAAAATGATCATTAATCAAAACAAGAAGTAGATTGCCAGATTTCAAATGCGTGTATCTTCATTTTTCTCCAGTAGTCCATTGTTATGCGAGTGATTTCACTCCTTTTTAATCTCTTATTAATTATGTGTATATTAGAACTGCTATTTGATAAAAATCTTTCAACATGTGTAACTATTATAAGGACTACTTTAAAAAAATATGGATAAATATGATAAACAAAACAAATTAAGACTTTATTTTTAAAATTAAATGGAATATTCAACAAGCTTTTATATTAACAAGCCGAGATAATATTTATACATGCACTTGAACTATGATAAACTCAAATAAAATACTCCTCCGGTCTTTAATATAGGACCCAATTCTTGAGTTGGTTTTGGTCCTAAATATAAGACCCATTTCTCATATTTATCAATTTTCTCTAAATTACCCCTATAGACACTCCCTCAACTATAATCAAATAGAAGAAGGAGATGAGGTATTAAAAAAGATGATTATGGTGTTTTAGGAAAAATGTGTCACTTTTTTTATAATTAACTAACTTACCTAACTTCCTTAATCTAATCAAATTAGTTAAATGGGTCTTATATTAAGGACCGGAGGAGTAATATGAGATTCTTCCTTCCACACACATTCAAAGGACTTATTAGGGCAAGTTGTCATGAAGTTTTAAGTAAAAAATATAATTATTAAAAAGTCTGAGTGACAATAGATGAGTCTGCAATAATGAATTTAAAAATAACAAATAATAGCTGCTTAGTTATTTTTGAGACTTACTCATCTGGCTCTATTTATAGGGCAGAAAGAGAAAACATTTTTTGGTCTTATTTATAGGGTACTAAAAGAAATTTTTTATATGAATGTATAATTTTACCTTTCATTTATTACTGTGTTGACTTTATTTACATGGGGTATAATATATATTAAATAGAGATAAAGTTAGAAAGTTATTGAATTTTAAATAAGAATTAATGAAGGTTAAGATTTTTCTTAATCTGCGTAAAATATGTTAAAAATGACTTATAAATAAAACAAAAAAATATGAGCAATTTTTTTTTTGAGCGTGATTATAATTTTCCCAACTTATTTATAGAAGGATGCATGGGAATTGAGAGGGGGAGGGAGGCACATGGCCTGCGATTCGATCTCTGAGACCGATGCAATTAGGTGCGCACAATGTGCGTTTTCGTTTGTTTGTTTGTTTCAAAACCTAACGCTCTCCCTCCTTTAATTTCCTTCTTTCCTTCCTTCCTTCCCACGCTTCCCTTTTTTTTAAAAAAATATTAATTTTATATATAAGGTTCACATGTCATCTTAATATTCGTTATTTATTTTCTCTCATGTTTTTTTATATAGTTATATTCAGCTTTGTATGTATAGAAAGACGCACCGCTTATTCAATTTTTTTGTCCCCGTTGTCTTTTATTATTAGCGTCTTCTTCTTCCTCGTATTGGGCCCAGGTGCGATCATTATTAATAAAAATTCTCATATCTGAGAGTACTAACAAAGGATTAATTAGGATGTACTATGAGCTTATGATGAATAATAATCAAGTTAATTATATAGAATGAACAGGATCTTAGTCAAGTTATATACCAAACTAAACATACCATCATAACATTAGCTTTAGTTATTTTGTATATTTATTTTAATCCTAAACATAAAGATATACTCATCAACTCAACTTTAGGCTTGATTATTATAAATATAATAAAGCCGCATTATTCCTAGTCTCCCATGTTAAATTTTCTCCTTTGGCAAAAAAATTAAATTTTTTCCTATAATCTGCTCATTAAATTTTCATCATGAAATGATAGGTTTATTTTTGAAAAAATCACCAATTCTTTATATATTAATTATAAGTAACCAAATTTACGTTCTTTTTGAAGATTTTTTTTAAATTAATTAAAAAAAATCTTATATTTAATACTGCCTAAGAAGAGCTAAATATAATATTTTAGATCACTTTGTTTCTCTCTCTTTTTTTCTCCCTTCAAAATATCCTTATTAATTGTAAGGATTGCCTATCAAAGAATAATTCCAATCATCTAATACATAGCTCAGAAAGACCAATAGATATTTATGAAAAATAACTAATTTAACTAATTTTCTTAACCTTTCTAAATTAGCTATCCAAATCTTATATTACTTCTGATCCTAATTATAAGACCCAGTTGACCAATTTGGAGAAATTACGAAACTTAGTTAAATTAGTTATTTGTAATGAATAGATGTTGTTTTCCTATAATATCCTTATGAATCAAGTTTGTTATCTAGAACTATCGTTATTAAAGGACTATCTTGAAAAAAATGGATAAATATGAGAGACAAAGTAGATTAGAGTCTTATATTTAGGACAAAAATAAAAGTCAAACAAGGTCTTATATTAAATACTGGAGGTAGTATTAAGTACTGAAATTAGTATTAGGTGGAGTGAAGGGCAAGTGGGAGTGACATTATATACTCTTCTGGTCCTATTTATAGGGCAAAGAAAGAAGGTGTTCTTTAGTATTATTTATAAGGTATTGAAAGAAATTTTTTTGTATGAATGTACAATTTTACACTTCATTTATTATTGTATTGACTTTGTTTATACGAGGTATAATGTATATCAAATAAGGATAAAGTTGGAAAGTTGTTGAATTTTGAATGAGATTTAATAAAGTTTAAAGTTTTTCTTGATCTGTGTGAAACATGTTAGAAGTGATTTATAAATAGAACCAGAGGAATAGTTAGTATACAGTATGGTCAAGTCTGACAATTATCATTGGAACTATATTACTCCTCCAGTCCTAAATATAAGATTCTTATACTAGTATATACAAAGATTTTATATTTAGGACTAGAGAAGTATTTGAGATATAATTAATTGCCTCAATACATTCTATGCCTAATTTCACAGAGTAAATCATAAAACTCCGACATGGTAATTTTTATAGCCTTGGTATTTAGGCTGAGCCCCTTTGAATCTATGAGTACTCATTACTGGTCAGATCTTATATAATTGATTTTAAACTTAAGTCAAGGAAATTATGTTAAACAGATATATAAAATTCATAACAAATCATATTATTTATAAAATTTTAATTTATCAATATATAAATAAATACCTATAAATTAAGTTAATTAATAAATATGTGAAAAAAATAAGACCTCATCTAAATCATATCAAATTATTATTAATTGATGACAAGAGTATTTCGACTCAATGGCACTTCACCGGGGCCTTATAATCCAATGAAATTTTAAAATTTAAGCACCTATTTCAATTTATTTATTTATTTTGGCCAAAATTTCAATTTATTGATTTCATTCCATTTTTCTCATCAAAATTTACGCGTTACATTTTCACATGGAAATACCTAATTTCTCCCTTGTAGTTTGTACATCCGCGTCTCTGCGCAAGGTTCCACGTGCCACCGTTTTGTTTATTCAGCCGCTATGGAATTCTCAACCTTTTTCTGAAAATTAAAAAGTCTTTGTAATAAATGTTCTCTTCCCTTTCGTGTATTCCTGGGCATGTTATATGCTTTGAGAATCGTGGTATTTAGAGTTTTACTTAAAAATAGAAAACAATAAAGGGTATAAGAAAACACTTTTCCTTTGCGTTCACGTATACAAAATTATAAATCTTAATTAATTCACCAGTGTTTTACGAAATCATCTCATTGCACTTTCATTTAATATTTAATATTTGATTTGACAGTAAAAAGGTAAAATTTGATCGAAACAATGTGCATCATGTGATCATCCTAAGCAAGTTTAAGACTTTAAGTGGTGAGAATTAATTCAAACCCTCTGGAAAAGTGTTATTTCTTTTCATCCTATATTTTCACTAATTTTTATAAAGTATTTTATGTTTTTTTTGCCAATGTAGAAAGTATTTTAGATTGAAGACTAATAAAAAACTTATAAGGTGTCATGTATTAAGAAATGAATAGAGTAATTTATAAAAATAAAATAAAATAGAATTCAACAGAAAAAATTTATGAAAATTTATTATTTAGAAATTCTATTAATTTTAAAGACTGATATGTTTTTATGCATAAAATGTATATTAATACTACCTCCAGTTCTAATTATAAGAGCAAGTTGACTAATTTGAGAAAATTAAGTAAAAAAGTTAAGTTGGTTATTTGTAATAAATAGGTGTCGTCTTTCTTAAAATATCCTTATTAATTAAGTATGTTGGCTAAAACTATAACTATTAAAAGGATTATCTTGAAAAAAATTGAGTAAATATGAGAGTCAAAATGGATTGAGATATTATATTTAGGACCAATATAAAAGTCAAATAAAGTCTTATATTAAGGATCGAAGGTAATATTTTAGTAATTGATACTCAGAAAGCACTAGGTCAATGAATAAAATTTACAAGCACGGATTTTGGCCGATATATAAAAAATAAAGTAAAATAAAATAATTAACAAGAGACTATCGGAAGAGTATATTAGAAATATTTATTTATTTATTTTTGTATTATGCGCAGCCTTTATAACTGGAGTTAGAGGCTGCCCATCCTCAGCAATCAGCATCATCCTCAGCGTCGTCTTCTTCTTCCTCCATAACCAACGCAGAAAGCGACCGAGGGGCGTAATGGCGAGCCACGGCTCATCATTCTCCAGCTTCCTAGCCTACCTCCAAGCCCTCTCTCACACTCCGACTCGGCTCGCTCGACGAGCTCTTTCCCTCTCTACTTCTTACGAAGAGATGAGTTGTGTACGAGCTCGCTCCGGCTCTGACATGCGCAAGACCCTCCGGTGGTATGACTTGGTCGGCCTTGGAATCGGTGGCATGGTCGGTGCCGGAGTGTTCGTCACCACCGGCCGCGCCAGCCGTCTTTATGCCGGACCCGCCGTTGTTCTCTCTTACGCCATTGCCGGCCTCTGTTCCCTCCTCTCCGCTTTCTGCTACACTGAGTTCGCCGTTGATATGCCTGTTGCCGGAGGCGCCTTCAGCTACCTCCGCGTCACCTTTGGTTCGTTCATCAGTCATTATCACCGTTACCTTAACGCTCATAAGCTCTTGAATAGTCAATCCTTGTGATGATAATAAGATATGATCCTCTGATTTTAAAAATTTCCGTTCGTTTATTCCGACAGGCGAGTTCGCTGCATTTATTACCGGTGCGAACCTCGTGATGGACTATGTGCTGTCAAATGCCGCTGTTTCCCGAGGATTAACAGCCTATTTCGGCACAGCGATCGGCGTCTCCACCGCGAAATGGAGGTTCACGGTTCACTCCCTTCCGGAAGGCTTCAACGAGATCGACATCGTCGCGGTGGCCGTCGTTTTACTCATCACCCTCATTATCTGCTACAGGTATAGAATTCCTATCGCCAAAATATCACGTATTAACAACGCAATAAATACAGTACATAAGTATACAATTATAGCACAATGAAGCTCCTAGGCCTCATCATCATCTTCCTATAAGAGTTTGATTGATTGATTTGATTCGATTTTGATTTTGTGATGATTGGTTGTTCAGCACGAGGGAGAGTTCAGTAGTGAACATGGTGTTGACGGCGCTGCACATTCTGTTCATAGCATTTGTGATCCTAATGGGCTTTTGGAGAGGAAGCTGGAAGAACTTTACGGAGCCGGCTAACCCGGAAAATCCACCCGGGTTTTTGCCGCACGGAGCTTCGGGCGTGTTCCAGGGGGCAGCCATGGTTTACCTGAGCTACATAGGATACGACGCCGTTTCGACTATGGCCGAAGAAGTCCAGAACCCCGTCAAAGATATCCCCATCGGCGTATCAGGATCGGTCGTCATCGTCACCATTCTCTACTGTTTAATGGCCGCTTCAATGTCCAAACTCCTTCCTTACGATATGGTAATTATTATCACTAATTTTTAGAATAAATTATTATTTCGTATACATCCCCAGCTTTTATTATTTTTTGCCTTAAAATTTATACTACTCACACATTAATATTCGAACTCTTTATATTCACCCTTCAGTAAAATTTTGAAGAAATGTATTTCGTACTTGAAATATTTGTACTTGCTTGACAAATAAAAAATAATTTGTACTTTCAGTATTCGGTTATGGAATATAATAATCTTGCCTTTATCAGGTTTAGTTCTTTGAAAATAAAAAAGCCAATTAAGCTATTTGTTAGTTTTACTTTTGTCCTACTTTTAAGCGAGTCAAGTCGAGTTTTTCAGAATCACATCTGCTTTTTAAAATATATTTCATGGATGATCCGAATCACAATCTGGTCTGATCCGGATCCGAACGCAGATCGATCCAGAAGCGCCGTTTTCGGCGGCGTTCAGTGGGAAATCGGACGGATGGGGATGGGTTTCGAAGGTGATAGGTCTGGGAGCGAGCTTCGGGATCTTGACGTCGTTGCTGGTGGCGATGCTGGGCCAGGCTCGGTACATGTGCGTGATCGGACGGTCCAACGTGGTCCCTCCATGGTTCGCCAGGGTCCACCCGAAGACCTCAACGCCTGTCAACGCTTCCGCTTTTCTTGTACGTTGCCCACAAGTTACCTATACCCACTATTAAATGTTTGATCGGTTGAGGAGTTTTCAAATACTACTCTATGCTTATGGGTTCCCTTTATGATAAATCGTGCTTAGAACCAGCTTTGTGCTTCGCGATTGCGCTTAGTGGCCAATTTGGCCATTGATGTTTGCAGATGGTTCTTGATATTGTGATCAAGTGGGACCCACTTTGGACGATCTTTCTCATTGTGCGTGATCAAGTGAAGTTGTTTGGTTTTGAGTTTGTTGGTAGTGATAAGACCAAGGTTTTGTCATTAAATGTCAACAGATATTATATATCATGGTTCCTCCTGTCGAAATTGATAATGATGCTGATACTTATCCCTTTTTTGTGGGTATTTTTTCATTTCATGTCAGCAGCCTTTATGTGATTTCTGATGGTTGTTCTAAAGAGTTAGAATTAAGAATCTCATGGTAGAGGCGAGAGATTAAGCTGGTCTTACAAAACTCCACGTCTATCAGACATTTAACCGCATAGGTTGCCCCCTCAAATTAAATAATTGATACATTATATTGCTGTATTACATTTATTTCCTTCTTCAAGAGTGTGTAGTCTTCGGCATAATCTTCACGTAAGTGCACAGAATTGATACTTGTTCAATATGAACATGAATGCAACTTACTCTCACGTATGAATTTACCCTTTTGCCCTTTTTAGGGGAGGCGGGGCTGGGAGTATTTTTAATCACCTGTGCTTCTAATTAAACATTGTATTCAGAGTCTGTTAAATGCTGGTGCCTCTTGCTAGTGCTTATCTCATATGGATGGATATCACATGCCAATACTCTGTGGGATGGTCCTCCTCACAGTACTTATTATGGAAAACATAATTTCCATAATACGATATTCAGCAAGGGTGTGTTAATTACAGAAGGATGCCCAACAGTCTTTACAGCCTCGTTTTGTTAAAAAGTCTGATTGTGAACACCTAACAAAAACACTTTTCAGTGTTGTTTTCTTCTGGATATAGATGCAAGGACGGTGACAACTAGATTAAATGTATAGCTGCGTAGCTTGGAAAGACTAAGCTCTAATCTATAATAATAATGGTTTATAGGTGGAAAAGTGGTCTGCCGAATATGTCACCCTACTTTAAAATCCGTTTAGATGAACAATAAAGAATCTCACATGCGGGGAATTAGTGGTTTGTATTGGTTCTACCGCCACTTTTGTGCGAGTTAAATATTCCTCTTGATCGGAATTTGGAACTACTGACTGATGATGCTGATGACCTTATAGCTCCTCTTCATCTAGCTGCTACTAAATTAAAGTTGGCCTCGAATGATGTGTTTTTGTCATGATCTTTATGCTCTTTGCACATTTTTGACTTCCCGCATACCTCTTTGCTAGAAATTCCTTTTCCTCTTCTTTTCTCTCCCTAGGCCATTGAATGGTATAGTTTGAATTACATAACTGAGCATTCAGGAGTCACAGATTTTCTCATATATTCGCACATAATCTGCTTTTCAGGGATCTTAACAGCTGCGATTGCCCTTTTCACTGATCTCAATGTCCTTCTGAACTTGGTGTCCATTGGAACACTCTTCGTTTTTTACATGGTGGCAAATGCTGTGATCTATAGACGATATGTGGTTTCTGGCACAACAAATCCATGGCCTACATTGTCCTTCCTCTGTTCATTGTCCTTCACTTCTCTCATGTTCACCCTCATTTGGAAATTTGTACCATCTGGGAGGGCCAAATTAGGATTGCTCATTGCTTGTGGTGTGATTACCATTGCAATATTGAACATTTTCTACTGCATGGTCCCCCAAGCACGCAAGCCTGAATTCTGGGGTGTACCACTCATGCCATGGATTCCCTCTGTCTCCATATTTCTGAATGTGTTCCTGCTAGGCTCTCTCGACCGGCCGTCCTATGTTCGGTTCGGATACTTCTCGGCTTTTGCAGTGCTTGTCTATGTCTTATACAGTGTCCATGCTAGCTTTGATGCTGAAGGAGACGGTTCTCTCATTCAAAAGAGTGGTGAGACTCATGTGGAATCCAAAGAAATGGAGGACCAGATTTTCAAAGTGTAGGTGAATACTGGCAAAAAAAAACTAGACAAGTGTAGGTAATAAGTTAATGTCGTTAAGTACACATTATCATTTGAGCTTTGACAAATACATGTTCTGTCAATTTAGCTTTTAGAAAGTAATTATCACAATTTGACTCCAAAAGCTTGTAATGATGATAATTATCTTCTAATGACTAAATTGATAAAACATTTGCTGCTTTCTTCTAAAGATTCGAATGGTATAGTTTAGTCTTTTTATTTATCCCTTTGTTTATCCAAGTCAGGAATCTCAAGGTGACTTCAGCTTTATCAATGGTTGATGGTCACTTACTTAGACTTAAATGGGTGATGAGAGATATGGAATACATAGGCTGCAACCTTTTCCAGAAGTGGCGAATTGTATAGTTTAAAGGCGGCTTAGGCTGTGACATGGCTTTTGTAAATTCTTGGCTAATATATCCCAAAGAACAAAAAATAATTCTTATATATACTTTTTTGACTTGTGATTTCAAACAGTCTAAGATGAAAGAAACCATGCGTGTGTGAAAGTGACAAGGATATATATTGTGCCTAATAAAGCCAGTGGAGCACAAATCTTTTAGGGCTGATTCT
Organism: Neltuma alba; assembly: GCF_004799145.2. NCBI lineage: Eukaryota > Viridiplantae > Streptophyta > Magnoliopsida > Fabales > Fabaceae > Neltuma > Neltuma alba. Next base: position 1,194 of record NW_021633344.1, on the reverse strand, counting down.
TTTTTTCTTTTTTTTCCTATATGAGGTTGTGATGCTATATATTGACTCTGTGAGAAGCTTTTTGTGTGATTATGAAGTAAGCTGTGAGCATGATTAGACGGATATGAATGGCATCTAACTCATCTTAGAATTTGGAATTATCTCTTTTGTTCAAAGTGTGTGACTGTTTATGGATCTACTGATAGTGAGGCCACCAGGCCAACTGTTGTTCTCAGTGGGGATGATGTCATTCTCCAAATAAAAATAAGAACTAACACCTCTGGTATTGTTGGTTATAATAGTTAATTAGAATAACTATACAGGACTTATATAGGTATCCCAATTAAGCATCTTTTGCAGTTAGAATTCATAGTAACTGTTCTTGATAAATTTGCGTCTATTCATTTCATTATTCTCTTTGGCTTATCTGCTGGATAAACTGAACCTGCATAAAATTGCAAGGAATATGCTATGACCTTTTAACTCCTATATGATATCGTATGGTAAGCAGCCTTGCTGTTTGAAAAGAATTATCTCTGTTCCTTTCAAGCATTTCCCACTGGGAATTAGCACAGGGCCTTGTAACATCTCTTAAGGCCTTCTTAACCCTCTGGAAATTAAGCAGAACCCTTTTACTTTCAGGGAATCGTGTGCAAATTTGTTCTTATTTATTGGCCAAATTGAGTTTAACCCTTAATTATTCAAATAGAACTTGCGTCTCTGTGTCAATTAATTTGTTTTAATTTCATGTAAATCTATAATCAATCAACCTGGATATTGGCCTGCTACTACATGCCATTAGCAATGAATGGAGGCAATAAACAAGAGTACTTAATTATGTATTTTTTGGTTAAGATGTGGACAAGGGATGGGATTATATACAGAACACATGTAGTGATATAAATTAAAAAAGAATCAAAGAAGCAAAGCAATATAGTGTTTATCATTTATGTGACTCGCAGCTCATTTGACAAAGAAGATTCTGAATTTGTTTGTATAACTCATGAATCACGACATGTGGAATGATGAACTCTTTTTGTGACCATAGTGTATAGTATTAAAATTTCACTAACGAATTAAAATAAAAGGATGGCATTATAATAATTAAAATGAAATTTAAAGTAGAAGAACACAAGGTGAATCGGTGCACGCTCATCATTTACAAGATGAATCATTGGCACTGCTTATATTCCATTCACCGAAAGATCCACTAAC
>NW_021633343.1:0-88299 GCF_004799145.2 Neltuma alba | reverse complement strand
CTAGCAACTTAAGAAATAGATACACCACCAATTCATACAAACAGCATCCATCTGGTAATCAAGAAGCTTTCAATTGCCGCAAACAAGACCAAGTAACAAAATGACAGATCTGACATGAAAAGATTCCAACAGTTCAACCTATGTACCCAAAAAGAAAAAAAAGAACAAGACCCAACGGAAGATACAATTCACTTGAGAATGTGAATAGAGAAGTTACCATTTTTCATTACTTCAAAAATTATATCACAATAATATTTGAAAGGCGAGATTCTCATTATGCGGCAGATGTATTCTGCAAGGTGATAAGGAAATAGCTGCAAGTAGAAAAACAAAAGAAAAGGAGAAACTCATTAAACGCACATTTCCTACAACAAAAGCACAAGAAATTGGGAGCCTCACACACCATCCGAACAGTTCTAGTTATATGCTAGGTTAATTTCATTTTTTTCAGATATGCGGTGTCATAGAAAACAGATATCATCCTTTTGGTAAAAAGACAATTAAATATAATATATCACAATAATATTTGAAAGGCGAGATTCTCATTATGCAGCAGATGTATTCTGCAAGGTGATAAGGAAATAGCTGCAGGTAGAAAAACAAAAGAAAAGGAGAAGCTCATTAAATCCAAATTTCCTACAACAAAAGCACAAGAAATTGAGGGCCTCACACAACATCCAATCAATTCTAGTTATATGTTAACTTAATTTCTTTTTTTTCAAATATGAGGAGTCATAGAAAACAGATATTTTCCTTTGGTAAAAAGACAATTAAATATAATATATCATGAACTAATACTAAAAATAAGGGAAAAAACTAAGATCTGTATTCAAAAATACTATTCAAGGCATAAAAACTTGAATGACATTTAATGGCGATGCTAAAAATTGATAAATATTTCCGTTCACTAAAACAATTGCAGCCTTTTCTCTACTAGCAAAATCCATCATCAAACTTTTCTGATCATCTAAACAAAAACCATAGCACAATTTAGCGATGCATTTGACGCACATTTTCGGAAATATGAGTCAACTAGAATTTCTATAGAGCACATACAGCCAAGTTCTTCCGCAAATAACGCATCATCTCTTCATAATATTCACTTTCTTTACAAACTTTGCGAGCAAAACAGTTATTCCATTGGAGTCTCTTCCTTATGCAGTATTCTATAATCCTGCATTAAATTTCCAGGGCCAGAAACAGAAATAAGGACCTTTAAAAATGCATTTGAAAAAGAAACCCATTTAAGGATGCTGTTTGGACAGTGACATCTATGTCAGGTAACTAAATTAAACAACTCATAGAGGCAAGAAAACAAAAGCAATAGATTTAGAAGGACGTTAATGAGGTTAATCTCACCTTTTATGCCATTCTTCTTTAGAAGAAAGAGTGACTTGAAGTCGTTTTGGAAGGTTTTCCCAAGGGCATTCTTCTTTAATAGCTCTCTGTAGCAATTGCTCCTCCACTGCCACTGGACCACGGTGCATTTTCTACTACCCAGATAGCCAGTCTGCCTCTACACCATAAAACATCATAAAGTGACCAAAAGTCATTATGGTCATGATCTCACCCCGGAGCTAAATCTTTAACATACAGAATTGATCCCAATTATGCAGAGAATAACAGTTCCAAAAGTCATCTCATAAAACTTAGCTTCGAATCGTAAGGATCCGAACTAGATTACGCGATTACCAGCTATGCTATGATAGTGATAAGGAATTCACAGAAAGTGGGAGAAATTACATGATCGTTGGTCAAAACTGAAAAAGAGTAACGGGCATTTGAGCACCCGATCTTCGTTTGAGATGCCGATTTCAGCTAGGGTTTCAAAACTCAAATCCACTGACTCTGTTTCTTCTCCTCTGAAGCAAGGATGAAGATTTTCGCACGAGATCTGCAGAGTGAAATTCGTCAGAGTTCATAGTCGCGCTGCGTTTCGCCGGTCGTTAAACCCGTTGAATTTTATCCGACCCGTTATAGTATTTTACTCTAGTTTTAAGATTTAACGTAACAGTATTTATGTTTCAAGATTTGCTTTTTGTTTCAAAAAATGTTACTAAATAAATTTACTGATCAAATTATGTAATCATTTAAATAACAAGTATTTCGCTGGCAAAAAAAAAATTTAAATAACTAGTATTTCTTTTTCTTTTGCCATCAAATAACAAGTATTCCTTCTGTTGGTTTTAATCACCATTCAATGTTATTCATATTGAAAAAGTTTCAATTTGAATTCAAGATTTGAAATTTTAATTTTTATATAATTAAATTTATTTCGCATTTGGCTAATATTCCCATCATAAAACATTCAAATGTTTATAACCACTTAAGAGAATAATACTACCTTTGGTTCTTAATATAAAAGCTAATTGATTAATTTGAGTAAATTAACAAAACTAATTAAGTTAGTTATTTGTAATAAATAGATATGATCTTTCCTGAAATATTATTGCTAATCAAGTGTATTGGTTAGAACAACCATTATTATAAGGACTACTCTAAAAAAATAAATAAATATAAGAGACAAAATAAATTAGAGTATTATATTTATGATCAAAATAAAAGTTAAACAAACTCTTATATTAAGAACTATTTCTTTTGGTCCTAAATGGTAAAGCCAAATAACTAATTTATATATATCAAACAAATTTATTAAGTTAATTATTGGTAATAAATATGTTTTAATTTTTCAAAAATATCCTTTTGGTCATCATCCCAGGAATAAAAATTCTCTTTAATATGCAATCGATAACTTTAAAATATTTATAAATTTTGGAGACAAAATATATTGAGATATCAATTTAAGAGTTAACTCTTACATTTACAACTATGGCAAGAATATTGAAAAACGTCTCTTGCTGTTATTTTTTCTACAGTTCTTTGCATTCTCTCACGCAAACTTTACAAAAATTAAAAATAAAACAAGCCTTATAAAGAAAGACTCATGTATCTGGGGGGAAAAAAAACAAAGAAAGAAAGCCTCATATCCTCGGAACCCCTAATTGTCCAAGTAGTGCTGAATCAACACCTTGTATTTTTTAAAAGATATATTCACCGCACAATTTGGGACACCCTTGTATAAAGGCTCGGTGGGCGGTTTAGTTTAAGACCCTCTTTTTAATTATGACCATTTGATTGTTTGAGTTAACTTGGTTGAAGTTTTTGAAGGACTTGAAAATTGGGAGGAAAATGAGGGGAAAAAAAGATGAATGAACTTCTATTATATAGCTATATATATATATATATACACGTACTTGAAAATTAGTTTTTTGGGAGAAATTGGTGGATTGAAGCACTTATTATACTTTTCTTTTAGTCCTCTTTCCTACTTCGTATTTACAATATTTCATTGACCCTTATTTTTTATTGGATTTTAATGATGTCAAATGAAACAGTGAAACACAAAACTGGTAAAATAGGGAGAAGGAAAAATTAAAGAGTAAATGTTATCATCTTTTTTGTTTGGATAGACGTGAGAAAATAGAAAGAAAAAATAAGCAAATATCTAAATAACTAAAATATTCTTATTAAAATATATCATATTTAAAATTATGACAAATTAAATATTGCAATAGGAATGTTATACTAACATTAGCATCATCAAATAATTTAAAATCAAGTTATTTGATTTATATATATTTATATTATCATATTGTAAAACCAAATTATTTAATAAAAAGTGAATAATCTTTTGAATATAATAAAAAAATAAATATGGAGAGTAAGAGAGAGGAGGGAAAGTCACAAAAATCTTATTTTCCTTCCCAAACCTCTCAATATATAAAAAGAAAATTTGAAGAGCAAATGAGACGTGTTGCCTATTTTATTTTCTCCCCCACTTTTCTATTCTGCTTGAATGAGAAGAAAAGTTGGTAGGAGAGAACTAGAGAGAAGATGTTATCATCTTCTTGCTTGGATAGATGAAAGAAGAATAGAGAGGAAAGAAAATGAGTAAATATCTACATAACTAAAATATGTTTATCAAAATATATCATATTTAAAATTAAATCAAATTAACTATTGCAATATGAATATTATACTAACGTTAGCATCATCAAATAATTTCAAATCAAATTATTTGGTTTATATATATTTGCATAGTATTATATTTTAAAAGCAAATTATTTAATAAAAATATTCTTGCAAGATAAAAAATAAAAAGTGAATAATTTTTTTAAATATAATAAAAGAAAATAAATGTGAGAGGAAGAGAAAGGAGGGACAATCAAGAAAATCTTGTTTTTTCCCCCCTAAGTCTGCCCATATTTGGAGAGAAAATGAGATATAGAGTTTATTTTATTTTTTCTCACTTTTTCTTCCTCCCATATTTTCTCTCCTATCTAATCCTGAAAAATCTTGTGCCCATGTTGAGTTGTTGGATAAATGTATCAATGTATCAATTAAATGAATTTCATTAGGATGAGGATCAATTGAATTAGAATCAATTTTGAAATGATTCATTACATTGATATTTAGAAAACTCATTTCTTTTCATATTTTCTTCTCTAGTTTTCTTTCCTCCCTAATTTTATTTTAATCCAAGCAAGGGGTTCCTTCCTCCCATATTTTCTCTCATATCCAAGTAAGAAAAAAAACTGATTTCTCTCCATTTTTTTTTATCTAATTTTCTTTTCTCTTTGATTTTCTCTCAATCTGAATAAGGGGTAAAAAAACGAGCTGAAGAATTTATGAACTTACCAAAAAAGGGGTCACGATGTTGTTGATGGGCTAAAATGCTTTTAGGCCTAAGGTTTTCATGAGAGGATGAGCCTAGTTAAATGCTAACTGTTAAGAAATAAAGCAATTGAGGCTCGTGTTTTGCATTGTCATATTTTCAATTTTAAGAGTTTGGCAAAAACAAAAAAAATGGTTAAGAGTTTAAATTTTGAAATAAAATCATTTTGCTTATTTTAAATTCCTGCTTGCAGCATTATTCTGAACAATCATATATCGATCATAAAGTCTCGAAGTAGAAAGTGATTTTCACATATTTATAAAAACCTAAAATCCTTTAATAGAACAACGAACAAACTAAAAGTTTCTTTAAATCATTAATTAAATGAGAAAGGTTGAACGGTTGATAATTAATTCAAATAACATAAGTTGATGACATGTCTGTATCAGAAAGAAAAAAAGTTGCTAATACGTGGAAAATTTTATTCACATGATGATCAAATAGTACATAGCATACAAATGAACGCAAATCACTTGAAATTCATTAAAAAAAAAAAAGGGAAAGACAATCATTAAAATATACAGTACATTACATTCCAATCACTGACAAGATATTTAAGAAACATGAAATAATAACCATAGTGGAAACATGGAAAAAAAAAGGATGACACAATATATCACATGAAGCCACATTTTGTGCCTAATTCACTCTTCTTGGATTCCGATGGGCTCTTTTCCTTGTCTTTTTTGCTTGTTTCTTAGGCCTAGCTTGAAAAATTCTGACAAGCCCTTTAGGTTTTCCAGTTAAGAAAACAATTTGACCCATGAATATTCCAAACACCATCCCACATCCATATCCCAAAGCCACTGGTTTCCAACCAAATCCAAATTTGTCATTACTTGATGAAGTTGGTTGTGGCAATTTCCTTCATCATGATTACATGCTTTTGACAATTGAAATCCACACAGTCCTAAATTTCCCTCAAAAGAATATTGTGAAAATGTATCAAATTGCTTACCTCTTGGTATTTCTCCGACAAGCTGATTTTGTGAAAGATTCAAAACTTCAAGAAAGTTGAGATTTGCTAGTGCAAGAGGAATCTCACCTTTAAGCAAGTTTGATGATAAATCCAACGATTCTAGGTTTGTCAAGTTTGCAATGGATTGAGGAATCGGACCAGTGATTTTATTGTGGGAGAGATTAAGCCCCTTAAGTGAATGTAGCTCACCAATAACATGTGGAATCTCTCCATCAAACATGTTTTTTGACATATCAATGGATGTGAATGTAGTTATGATCTTTACCAACTCCAAATCAACACCTTTCAATGTGATCATCACTGATTCTTGATAATAATAAATGTCTTACGGATTTCCAAGTAATCTAGTGTGGCTGAAACAAAGTCAACATTCATCATTCCTTTAAATTCCTTGATGTATGTTGTTGGCAAAGATCCGCTAAAGCGGTTGTTGGAAACATCGAAAATTCTTAACATGGGGAAAGGATGTTTGGTGTTGGAACTATGAATGGCACCATAGAACTTATTATCTCTTAAAATGAGTACCTGTAGCTCTGGTAAGCCTTCAAGCCAATTAGGAAATTTGTCATTGATCTTGTTTGCTCCCACATCTAAAATTTGTAACTGCTTGCAATGGGTTAAAGATAAAGGCAACCATCCCTCGAATTGATTGTTGTTCAAATGCAAAGATTCCAAATAAATGCCCCTAGAAAAATTGTCTGGTATAGATCCGACAAAATTATTCAACTGCAAATCTAAACTCTCAAGATCTGGGAGAGCAACAAGGCACTTTGGGATGTGGCCTGACAAGTTGTTGTGGGATAAGTTGAGTATCTCAAGTGAGCTTGCATTGCAAAATGAGGAAGAAATGTGTCCACTTAATTTGTTGTTGGACACTGAAAAGAATGCAACATCAAATGATGGAATTGGAAGATTTCCTAGCAACAAGTTGAAGCTGAGATCAAGAGACATCAAGTTTCTCATTGAAAGATGTTCAACTGATGTCAAGTTATTATGAGAGAGATCCAAAAATTCCAAAGAACCATTCCCCACATTATTAAACCATTGGGGAATATCTCCCCGAATTTTGTTATTGGAAAGATTTAACCACTTCAAATTTTGAAGGCTTTCTAATTGTTTAGGAAAGTCATTGATGCTGCAAGAGGATAGATCTAACATTGTAAGATTGGGAATGGTATAGTGGACATCATTATGAGAGCTAAGTGAGAGAAACTTGTTGTTTGAAAGATCAAGATATTCTAGATTTTGAAGCTTTGAGAATTGATGAAGACTAATAGGGCCTCTCAAATTATTTGATGACAGACTTAGATGGGAAAGATTTAGGAAACCAAAAATTGACTCAGGAAGACCTTGCAACTTATTATCATCAAGATATAACTCCTGCAAATTTGGAAGGCCAACGAATTTCGAAAAGATAGTGATATGACAAGAATCTAAATATAAGGCCTCAAGATTGGGAATGGTGTAGTTAAGATTATTATCAGAGGCAAGTGAGAGAAACTTGTTACTTGAAAGATAAAGATGTTCTAGATTTTGAAGCTTGGAAAATTGGTAAAAATTAATAGAGCCACTCAAGTTATTTGATGATAGACTCAAATAAGAAAGATTTATGAGGGTGAAAATTGACACGGGAAAATTACCTTGTAGCTTGTTGCCAGAGAAATCAAGAAATTTCAAATTTGAAAGATTTCCAAACACATCTAGCAACAAGCCACTAAAATAATTTTTACTGAGGTCCAATGAAGTGAGACTTTGAAGATTTGAAAGAAATGAAAGCTCACCACTAAAATTGTTTTCTGGAAGGTTCAAATCAGTTAATTGAGTGAGGTTCCCAAAACTTGTAGGAATAGGCCCATGAAATTGGTTATTCCCAAGACCCAAAAAATCAAGAGACTTCAAATGGCCTATGGAATTTGGCAAGAGACCATTAAAATAATTGTCACTGAGGTCCAATGAAGTGAGACTTTGAAGATTTGAAAGAAATGAAAGCTCACCGCTAAAATTGTTTGTTGCAAGATTCAGATCAGTTAATTGAGTGAGGTTCCCAAAACTTGTAGGAATAGGCCCATCAAATTTGCAATCTTTAAGACTCAAAATATTAAGCGACTTCAAAGACAAGGAGCTTGGTGCAGTGGAAGACATATTTACATTATCTAAAACAAGTTCTCTCATATCAGTCATGTTTAGAGCAAGCTTCTTCCAAGTGGATGGTTCAAGTCTTAAACTTAACCATTCATCATATGAGGAAAATCCATTCCCAGACAAATCAAGAGAGACCAACTTAGACAATTCTGCAATTTTAGGAGAAATTTCACCAACAAAACCAGAATAGCTTAAGTTTAGATGCATGAGAGTGGAAAGACCACTAAAATGAGATGATATCAAAGACCTACTAAAATCGTTGTAAGCCAAGTTGAGTGTTTGGAGATGAGAAAGTCGGAAGAGGCTATTGTTTGGATGGAGTTGACCTTTGAGCCAACTACAGCTAAGGTCAAGACCAATCACATGACCAGACATGGAGTCACACATGATCCCATCCCAGAAGCAACAGTTTGAATTATTTCCCCACGAAGCTGTCTTTGGATAAGATGTGTTCTTAAACTCATCACACTCCATCGAAGCAGAATGATTAAGAGAGAGAGAGTTTTTAAAATGAAAAAGAGCAATGGAATCATGAGAATTACATAATGGGGGGTTGAGAGAAGAAAGGGAAGGAGAAAGAAGGAACAAGCAGAAACAGATGGTGATTCGAAATGCCATGAGCGAAGCTAGAAGGCTGTGAATATCAAGGAGTGAAGGATATGGTATCTAACATATGAGGCTTCTTTTATAGGCAGAGCTACGCATGATAAAAGGTTTGTCATAGTAATCGCTGGCTCAACTCACTTTCTTCTTCCAACTTGGATTGAAGAATTTGATGGGAACTAAAATATAATCAGAATTGATTAAAAAAAACTAACATGAAATATTCTCACCATTAAAAACTGGTTGGTTTCAGTATATAAATCATGGGCTTGTAAACACAAATTAATTTCAGTACACTGTGTATTTAATTCTTATAATTCCTAATTGTAAATAGAATTATAAGCCTTTTTTCCTACCATAACAGAATTATAAGTGAAGTCTTTTATTTCTATTATTTAACGCGTAATACATTCACTGACATGTTGGTCATGACAAACAGATTTGCTGATAACATCACTGTAGCCCTTACTCATAATATAATATTTCTTTGTATTATAGCTTTAATATAGAATAATATTCCCAAGATAAGGGCCTGTATACTAGCAAGTTATTAAAAAAATTACTTTTGCAAAAAATAATTAAACTAATTTTATTTAATGAGTAGTAATTAATAGTACTGTCATGGTCGATGAAAATGAAATATTAAAAATAAAAGAAAAAATTGTGCTACCCAATTTTATTTTGTAGAAGGCTTACGTATTACGTATATCTTTTAAATGGAATAGAAATTTTTATAATTAAGGAAAATAAAAATAAGTTCATTATATCATATATATCGAGAGAGGGGCAGAGGCTACCAAGAAAAAAGTTATGTTTCCTTGGACATTAAAAAAAATGAAAGACTTATTAAGAGAATTAACTTTAAAAAAAAATCTATTTTACATTTTACAACAGCATATTCCTCTCATATACTTATTTTGAAAATATAAAATCACTTAAAATAAATTAATTCAAATATTCACTTGACAACAAGGATCGGAGGTAGTATTTGAATACAAGGAGGGTGGGAAAAATATAAGAGATTACCATATTATCCAAAAAACAATTGGCATTATTTTTTTGTCAGATTTTTTTCGGCTTTATTTGAATGGCGTGCTAAAAGGTTTGGAAGTGAGAAATTTCAAAATCGTCCTTCATTGTCTAGCTGCCATTAATTCATTTTTGTCCCAAAATTTTGATTTTGAGTATATACACACACAGAAATAGTATACCATAAGTTTGATACTATAAATTAAAAGGGAAAATGAAAAAAATAATTTTGTTTGATAAAATTTAATGCTTATACGCCTATTTAGAAAAAATCATTTAAAACAATGAAAAGAGGGAATAATTATTATATCAATATATATAACAAATACGTGCCCTAAAAAGTTTTCAGTTGCGAATTATTTTTCCATAAGCGTACCAAACGGGGAAGAAGACTTGCCTTTTTTGGGGTAAAGAAGACTTGCCTTTTGCGATGCGGCTGAAATGAAAAATAATCGAAGAAAACCCACAGCCAAGTAAATTGTTAACAAATACTCCTCCGGTCCTTATTATAAAACTCAATTTGACTTTTTATTTGGTCCTAATTATAAGACCCCAATCCATTTTGTCTCTTATATTTATGCATTTTTTTCCAAGATAATCCTTCTAATAATGATAGTTTTAGCCAATATACTTAATTAGCAAGGATATTTTAGGAATGACAACACTTATTTATTATAAATAACCAACTTAACTTACTTCCTTAATCTTCTCAAATAAGTCAATTGGGTCTTATAATTAGGACCGGAGGAGTAAAAAACAATACTCCTCCGGTCCTTATTATAAGACCCAATTTGACTTTTTATTTGGTCCTAATTATAAGACCCAATCCATTTTGTCTCTTATATTTATGCATTTTTTCTAAGATAATCCTTCTAATAATGATAGTTTTAGCCAATATACTTAATTAGCAAGGATATTTTAGGAATAACAACACTTATTTATTATAAATAACCAACTTAACTTACTTCCTTAATTTCCTCAAATAAGTCAATTGGGTCTTATAATTAGGACCGGAGGAGTATTAAATTATCTTATCCACTCATTTCAGTTGCTTCCTCAACCCTCACTAACTCTTTATCATCAATTGGACTTGAATGGTTCTAACTTCAATGCCCCTGAAACTGTTAAACAAGTTATAAATTTCTTGTTATTGGCTAGCTATCCATATGGTGATAGAGAAAGTAACACTTTTCTCCTCCCTTTGAATATACCTTACAATACACGTTACAAAATAATACCCATACAAGTAGGAGAAAATTGGGAAAAAAGATCTTCCATTTAAAATTTTATTTGTGTGAAAAACGTAATAATTTTTTATACACAAAAAGCACCGATATTTTTTACTTTGCAAATTCTGTACATACAAAATATCGGCACTTTCATTTAAGTCTTTTTCACTAATAAAATTTTCAATTGGAGACGTTGACCCAATTTTACAAAGAAATCATAGATGTATTTGATATTAAAAATGAAGAGGGAAAATTAAAAAAAATAATTTTACTTCATAAGATTTAATGTTTATGCCCCTATTTATAAAGAAAAAATATTTGAAACAATTAGAAATGGGGAATAATGATTATATCACTATAATAAATCCACTACAAAGTTCTCATTTATAGATCACTCTTCCATTAGCGTACCAAACGGCACAAAAGACTTGCCTTTGCCAATTAATTATGATTGAAATGAAAGGGAAACAAAGAAAATTAATGCAGAGCCAAATAAATTCTTAGAAAATGAAATATTAAATTATCTTCTTGACCCTTTTGAGTTGACTCCTTATGACATAAATTCTTCTCTTCAATATGTCGGGTTGACCCCATGTCGCAAAGCTTTGGAAGCGGAACATCTTCACTAATTTCCCTCCTCACTTTAACATGTGACATTTATTTAGTAAAAATGTTATTATAATATTAAATATTAAATATTAAACAATAAAATAGATAGATAAATTTATAGTATTAAAATTTGATGTGAATAGTTTGCAATGCTAAATTTTTTATTATATTTAATATTATAATAATGTTTTTATGTAGTTTCGGATTTCAACCATTAAAAGTTAATATAACGGCAGAGACATTAAGTGAAAACAGAATGAAGAGAAAAGTTAGTGAAAATGTTCTTCTCCCGATTTGGAGACCCTTACTAATACTTTACGATCAACGTATGGCCGAAAATCCTCACATCAATTTTAACCGTAAAATCCTAAAAATTTTTCAATAACTATACGGTTACATTTTAGTTATGTACATACAACAATGTACTGTATTGTGGTACGAAAGACCCAAATTCTGTTTGAAGAAACAAAGGGAGGCGAAAACATAAATTTAAAGAAATTATCGAGAAACAATTTTTTTCAAATAACATGTTTCATTGAGATAGAAGGAAAAAACCTTAAACATTACTACCTTCGATCTTTAATATAAAAACTAATAGTAGATTCAATTTGATCATAAACATAAGATCATAATCCTTTTTGTTTATTATATTTATCCTTTTTTCTTCAAAGTAATTCTTATTGTAATTGCACATGTTAAAGGTTCCAAGATAGAGCGACTCTAATCCACATGATTAACTAGAGTATTTAGGCAAGACAATATATGATTACAAATAATTAACTCAACTAATATTTTAATATTTATAAATTAGTTATCTAGCGTTTATATTAAGGAACTAAAAGTATTATTAACTTTATCTTAAAATTTAATAAATTTTTTATTTTGTCCCTATTTTATTTACATTATACCATATGAGAATAAAATCTACACAATAATAAATGGCAAATAAAATAAAATTGTTTGCAAAAAGAATTATGTATTCATATGAAAAATTTAATAATACATCTTATAAATGAGATCAAATAAGAATTTTCTCTATACCTTATAAATAGGAAAAAAGGAGTATTATATACAATAAAATCATACAAATATATAAGCTATGCATGAAACCGTTCATAAGAGTACTCGACTAAATTAGAGATGAAAGGGGAAAAATCATTTTATTTTATAAAAATGAATTTTTATGCCTTCATTTTTATTATAAAACATTTGAAACAATAAGAATGTAGGAATGATGGTTATATCAGTATAATCAATGCCCTACAAAAGTTTTCAATTATAGGATTGTTTTTCCATTAGCATAACAAACGGGGGAGAAGACTTGACTTTGTGATTGATTGATGAAAGGAAAATGAATCAAAAGAACAATAAAAGGCGTAAAGAACACGTACATGGCCACATTTATGCCTGATGGAATGTTGATTCAACTTTTTCTGAAAATTTGTGAAAATTAGTGTTCATATATAATCTAATATAATCACTAGTATGGTCAAGAAATATGGAATTTTGTGAGGCAGATCCATTTGATAATTTTATTTTATGCCAAATAAACAAAAATTTCAATTAAGAACTTAAAGTGAAATATGAGAGATCTTTTATAACATACTCTTTAGAAAAAGTAACTCAATTTGATCATTATTTGAATATTAGCAGTATCGCAGAGATATAAAGAGATTACCATACCGTCAACAAATTCTTTTGGCTATTATTTGAATGGCGAGCTAGAAGGTCTGGAAGTGATTTTTCATTGTCCAGGTACCGTTAATTCTTTTTTTCCCGAAATTTTGGTTTTGAGTGGTTCTAATTACTCAAACCGTCAATCACGTTATAATACACAATGCAAAATAACAGATCATGATAATAAACACAGAGAGAGAAATGGTGTAACATGTGCTTGATATTAGAGATGAAAAGGGAAAATTAAAAACAATAATTTTACTTGATAAAATTTAATGTTTATGCCCCTATTTAGAAAAAAGGCATTTCAAACAATGAAAAATAGGCAATAATGATTATATGAGTATCAATCATAAATATATACCCAAAAAATTTTTGAACATTGGATCAAGGTTGTCACTCAAGAAAATTAAATACAAACAAATTTCTTGAAATCATTAAATTAATTTGAACTCTCAAAATATCTCATTGCATGAGATTTTACTTGTTCAATTATTAAATTGTCCTCATTTTATTTTTTTAAGTATAAGTCGTCAGCAATTTAAAGTGTAATTATTAATAACTATTGCAGTATTTATTAACAACCATGCATTAAATTTTTGTGATGTGCTGAGAAAATGTGTTGTTAATATCTACTGCGATAGTTGTTAATCGTTACATTTTAAATTGTTAATGACTGCTTTTTTAGTTGTTAATGTATACTTAAAAAGAAAAAAAAAACAAGAGTTAAACAAGTATAATTTCTTGCAATAAGTTTTCTTGAAATTTCATATTAATTTAATAATTTTAAGATATTTTTTTATATTTAATTCTTTCAAGTGAGATTTTAACGTAGTTTTTCCAAAAAGTTTTCAATGACGGATTATTTTTTCATAAGCGTACCAAACAGGGTAGAAGGCTAGAAGACTTGTCTTTTGTAACGTGATCGAAACGAAAATGAATCAAAGAAAGCTAAGCAAATTGTTAACAAATGAAAAATATTAAATTATCCTCTTTATTCATTTGAGTTGACACGATTGTTTGTTTGAGTTGAAGTTAAAATTATGATAGTGCTGTCAATTTTTTGTCCAGCTGTTACAGAAAAATTTTGGACCGACAAAAACGTATGGTACGCTCATGAGAAGACCAATAAGAATAAGGTTTGGTGAAGAGGGGCATATAACACTTTTTCAACTCTTCATTAAAATGATAGTATTGATCGTTAATATTTTTAACAGTATGAGAACAATATTGTTATGATCTGAATTTGCACATTAACCCATAAATAATATATATGCAACAAAGTATAGAACGTGGAAGTTTATTTGATACTATAAATGAAAGAGAAAAATAAAAAAAATAGATTTATTTGATAAAATTTAATGTTCATGCCCCTTTTTATTAAAAAAAAAACATTTAAAACAATGAGAATATACTGAGAACTGGAAAATAGTAACCCTACAATGCTTTTTTTCTTCTTTTTGGGGAATACCTTATAATGTTTTCTATTACAAGATTATTTTTCCAAAAGCGGACTAAATGGGGCAGAAGACTGGCCTCTATGATGTGATTGAAATGAAAATGAATTAAAGAAAACTCACAGCCAAATAAGTTGATGATAAATTAATGAAATATTAAATTATCTTGTTGAGTACTACTCAAAACATAAATTTAAAGAAATTCTTGAGAAATAAAAAAAAATTCTTTTTTTTCCCCTTGGACCAGCGAAACAAAAAATTTTCAAAGTACATGTAAATCAACCAAAGTTTGCTTAATTAGCGTTGACGGTCATTTTAAACTGTTGAAGCCAATAAAATTTGAAGACTTTTCAAACCCAAAACCAAAATTTAATTTCTAAGATTCCATTCATTTATCAATCAAACTCACCATGGCAGCACCGACTTTGAATTGTCTTTTTTTCTTTTTTGCTTTAAAATCAATCAAACTAGCTTATGTTCATGAATTGATACTTTATTGTTGTCTCTCTCTCTCTCTCTATACAGTACAAAAAAATAGCGTATTAGTAACGGAATTTAGTGACGGAATTTTAATCCCTCACAAAATCTGTCACTAAAATTAGCAATAGAATTTAGTGACAGAAAATTTCCGTCGCTAAATTAGTGAAAGATTAGTGACGAAATTTTATTCCGTCACTAACTTAGAGAAGGATTAGTGACGGAATCTTATTCTGTCACTAAATTCTGTTACAAGTCCGTCGCTAATTTTGTATTTGGCTAATATTGAAAAACAGCAAGGGAATCTTATTTTGCATTTGGCTAATATTCCCATCATAAAACATTCAAAGGTTTATAACCGCTTAAGAGAATAATACTAGCTTCAATTCTTAATATAAGAGCTAATTGATTAATTTGAATAGATTAAGAAAAATAATTAAGTTAGTTCTTTGTAATAAATAGATATTTTCTTTCCTAAAATATTCTCGTTAATCAAGTGTATTAGCTAGAACAACCATTATTATAAGAACTACCCTTAAAAAATGGATAAATATAAGATATAAAATAAATTGGAGTCTTATATTTATGATCAAAATAAAAATTAAATAAGCTCTTATATTAAGAACTATTTCTTTTGATCCTAAATGGTAAAGCTAAATCACTAATTTATATATATATCAAACAAATTTATTAAATTAATTATTTACAATAAATATGTTTTAATTTTTCAAAATATCCTTTTGGTCATTATCTCAGGAATAAAAATTCTCTTTAATATGCAATCAATAACTTAAAATTTTTTTATAAATTTTAGAGACAAAAGATATTGAGATATCAATTTAAGAGTTAACTCTTACATTTACAACTATGGCAAGAATATTGAAAAACGTCCCTTGCTGTTATTTTTTCTACAATTCTTTGCATCCTCTCACACAAACTTTACAAAAATTAAAAATAAAACAAGCCTTATAAAGAAAGACTCATGTATCCCCAAAAAAAAAAAACAATGAAAGAAAGACTCATGCCCCAACTTTTTCGGAACCCCTAGTTGTCCAAGTAAGTTGTGCTGAATCAACACCTTGTATTTTTTTTGGTCTTCCATTTTTTTTTTACTTGAGGGTTTTTCCAATTTAACACCTTATATTCTAAGTACATACGAATTTTTAAAAGATACATTCACCACATAATTTGGGATGCCCTTGTATGACGGCTCGTTGAACGGTTTCGTTTAAGACCCTCTTTTTAATTAGCGTCATCAAATAATTTCAAATCAAATTATTTTGTTTATATATATTTTCAAAGTATTATATTTTAAAAGCAAATTATTTAATAAAAAATATTCTTGTAAGATTAAAATATTAAAAAATGAATAATTTTTTAAATATAATAAAAAGAACATAAATGTGAGAGGAAGAGAGAGGAGGGACAATCAAGAAAATCTTGTTTTTCTTCCTGAGTCTCTCCATATTTGGAGAGAAAATGAGATATGGAGTCCATCTTATTTTTCTCACTTTTTCTTCCTCCCATATTTTCTCTCCTATCTAATCCTAAAATATTGTGCCTGTGATGAATTGGTGGATACATGTATCAATTAAATGAATTTCGTTAGGATGAGGATTAATTGAATTAGAATCGATTTTGAAATAATTCATTATATTGATATTTAGAAAACTCAGTTCTCCTTATATTTTCTCTTCTAGTTTTCTTTCCTCCCTAATTTTATTTTAATCCAAGCAAGGGGTTCCTTCCTCTCATATTTTGTCTCATATCCAAGTAAGAAAAAAAATTGATTTCTCTCCATATTTTTTTAATCTAATTTTCTTTTCTCTCTAATTTTCTCTCAATGCAAATAATAGGTAAAAAAACGAACAGAAGAATTTATGAACTTACGAAATAAGGGGTCACGATGTTGTTGTGGGCTAAAATGCTTTTAGGCCCAAGGTTTTCATGAGAGGACAGGCCTAGTTGAATGTTAACGTTAAGTAATAAAGCAATTGAGGCTCGTGTTTTGCATGGTCATATTTTCACTTTTAAGAGTTTGGCAAAAACAAGAAAAAAATTGTTGAGAGTTTAAAATTTGAAATAAAATCATTTTGCTTATTTTAAATTCCTGCTTGCAGCATTATTCTGAACAATCATATATCGATCATAAAGTCTCGAAGTAGAAAGTGATTTTCACATATTTATAAAAACTTAAAATCCTTTAATAGAACAACGAACAAACTAAAAGTTTCTTTAAATCATTAATTAAATGAGGAAGGTTGAATGGTTGATAAGTAATTCAAATAACATAAGTTGACATGTCTGTACCAGAAAGAAAAAAAGTTGCTAATACGTGGAAAATTTTATTCACATGATGATCAAATAGTACATAGCATACAAATGAAGGCAAATCACTTGAAATTCATTAAAAAAAGAAAAGGGGAAAGACAATCATTAAAATATACAGTACATTACATTCCAATCACTGACAAGATATTTAAGAAACATGAAATAATAACCATAGTGGAAACATGGAAAAAAAGATGACATAATATATCACACGAAGCCACATTTTGTGCCTAATTCACTCTTTGATCCTGATGGGCTCTTTTCCTTGTCCTTTTTGCTTGTTTCTTAGGCCTGGCTTGAAAAATTCTGACAAGCTCTTTAGGTTTTCCGGTTAAGAAAATAACTTGACTCATGAATATTCCAAACACCATCCCACATCCATATCCCAAAGCCACTGGTTTCCAACCAAATCCAAATTTGTCATTACTTGACGAAGTTGGTTGTGGTAATTTCCCTTCATCATGATTACATGCTTTTGACAATTGAAATCCACACAGTCCTAAATTTCCCTCAAAAGAATCTTGTGAAAATGTATCAAACTGCTTACCTGTTGGTATTTCTCCGACAAGCTGATTTTGTGAAAGATTCAAAACTTCAAGAAAGTTGAGATCTGCTAGTGCAAGAGGAATCTCACCTTTAAGCAAGTTTGATGATAAATCCAATGATTCTAGGTTTGTCAAGTTTGCAATGGATTGAGGAATCGGACCAGTGATTTTGTTGTGGGAGAGATTAAGCCCCTTAAGTGAATGCAGCTCACCAATAACATGTGGAATCTCTCCATCAATCATGTTTTTTGACAAATCAATGGATGTGAATGTAGTTATGATCTTTACCAACTCCAAATCAACACCTTTCAATGTGACCATCACTGATTCTTGATACTGATAAGATGCATTACGGATTTCCAAGTAATCTAGTGTGGTTGAAACAAAGTCAACATTCATCATTCCTTTAAATTCCTTGATGTATGTTATTGGCAAAGATCCTATAAAACGGTTGTTGGAAACATCGAAAATTCTTAACATGGGAAAAGGATGTTTGGTGTGGGAACTATGAATGGCACCATAGAACTTATTATCTCTTAAAATGAGTACCTGTAGCTCTGGTAAGCCTTCAAGCCAATCAGGAAATTTGTCGTTGATCTTGTTTGCTCCCACATCTAAAATTTGTAATTGCTTACAATGGGTCAAAGACAAAGGCAACCGTCCCTCAAATTGATTGTTGTTCAAATGCAAAGATTCCAAATAATTGCTTCTAGAAAAATTGTCCGGTATAGATCCGACAAAATTATTCATCTGCAGATCTAAACTCTCAAGATTGGGAAGAGCAAAAAGGCACTTTGGGATGTGGCCCGACAAGTTGTTGTGGGATAAGATGAGTATCTCAAGTGAGCTTGCATTGCAAAATGAGGAAGAAATGTGTCCACTGAATTTGTTGTTGGACACTGAAAAGAATTCAACATCAAAGGATGGAATTGGGAGATTTCCTAGCAACAAGTTGAAGCTGAGATCAAGAAACCTCAAGTTTCTCATTGAAAGATGTTTAGCTGATGTCAAGTTATTATGAGAGAGATCCAAAGCATCCAAAGAACCATTCCCTACGTTATTGAACCATTGGGGAATATCTCCACGAATTTTGTTATTGGAAAGATATAACCCCTTCAAATTTTGAAGGCTTCCTAATTGTTTAGGAAAGTCATTGATGTTGCAAGAGGACAGATCTAACTGTGTAAGATTGGGAATGGTATGGTGAACATCATTATTAGAGCTAAGTGAGAGAAACTTGTTGTTTGAAAGATTAAGATATTGTAGATTTTGAAGCTTTGAGAATTGATGAAGACTAATAGGGCCTCTCAAATTATTTGATGACAGACTTAGATGGGAAAGATTTAGGAAACCAAAAATTGACTTAGGAAGACCTTGCAACTTATTACCATCAAGATGCAATTGCCACAAATTTGGAAGGCCAATGAATTTCGGAAGGATAGTGATATGACAAGAATCTAAATATAAGACCTCAAGATTAGGAATGGTGTAGTTAAGATTATTATCAAAGGTAAGTGAGAGAAACTTGTTGCTTGAAAGATGAAGATATTCTAGATTTTGAAGCTTGAAAAATTGGTAAAACTTAACAGAGCCACTCAAGTTATTTGATGATAGTCTCAAATCAAAGAGATTTATGAGAGTAAAAATTGACTCGGGAAAATTACCTGGTAGCTTGTTGTCAGAGAAATCAAAAAATTTCAAATTTGAAAGATTTCCAAACACATCTGGCAACAAACCACTAAAATAATTGTCACTGAGGTGCAATGAAGTAAGACTTGACATATTTGAAAGAAATGAGAGCTCACCACTAAAAATGTTAAATGAAAGGTCCAAATAAGTTAATCGAGTGAGGTTCTCAAAACTTACGGGGATAGGCCCATGAAATTGGTTATGCCGAAGACTCAAAAAATCAAGAGACTTCAAATGGCCTATGGAATTTGGTAAGAGACCACCAAAATGATTGTAATTGAGGTCTAATGAAGTGAGACTTTGAAGATTTGAAAGAAATGAAAGCTCACCACTAAAATTGTTTTCTCCAAGGTTCAAATCGGTTAATTGAGTGAGGTTCCCAAAACTTCTAGGAATAGGCCCATCAAATGGTTACCCCGAAGACCCAAAAAATCAAGAGACTTCAAATGGCCTATGGAATTTGGTAAGTGACCATTAAAATAATTGTCACTGAGGTCCAATGAAATGAGACTTTGAAGATTTGAAAGAAATAAAAGCTCACCACTAAAATTGTTTCCTTCAAGGTTCAAATCAGTTAATTGAGTGAGGTTCCCAAAACTTATAGGAATAGGCCCATGAAATTGGTTCTCTTGAAGACCCAAAAAATTAAGAGACTTCAAATGGCCTATGGAATTTGGTAAGAGACCATTAAAATAATTGGCACTAAGGTCCAATGAAGTGAGACTTTGAAGATTTGAAAGAAATGAAAGCTCACCACTAAAATTGTTTTCTACAATGTTCAAATTAGTTAATTGAGTAAGGTTTCCAAAACTTGTAGGAATAGGCCCATCAAATTGGCAACGTTTAAGACTCAAAATATTAAGTGACTTCAAAGACAAGGAGCTTGGTGCAATGGAAGACATATTTACACCATCTAAAACAAGTTCTCTCATATCAGTCATGTTTAGAGCAAGCTTCTCCCAAGTGGATGGTTCAAGTCTTAAACTTAACCATTCATCATATGAGGAAAATCCATTCAAAGACAAATCAAGAGAGACTAACTTAGACAATTTTGCAATTTTAGGAGAAATTTCACCAGCAAAAACAGAACAGCTTAAGTTTAGATGCATGAGAGTGGAAAGACCACCGAAATGAGATGATATCAAAGATCCTCTAAAATTGTTGTGAGCCAAGTTGAGTGTTTGGAGATGAGAAAGTTGGAAGAGGCTATTGTTTGGATGGAGTTGACCTTTGAGCCAACTACAGCTAAGGTCAAGACCAATCACATGACCAGACATGGAGTCACACATGATCCCATCCCACAAGCAACAGTTTGAATTATTTCCCCACGAAGCTGTCTTTGGATAAGATGTGTTCTTAAACTCATCACACTCCATCGAAGCAGAATGATTAAGAGAGAGAGAGTTTTTAAAATGAAGAAGCGCAATGGAATCATGATAATTACATAATGGGGGTTTGAGAGAAGAAGAAAGGGAAAGAGAAAGAAGGAACAAGTAGAAACAGATAATGATTCGAAATGCCATGAGAGAAGTTAGAAGGCTATGAATATGAAGGAGTGAAGGATATGGCATCTAACATATGAGGCTTCTTTTATAGGCAGAGCTACGCTTGATAAAAGGTTTGTCATAATAATCGCTGGCTCAAGTCACTTTCTTCTCCCAACTTGGATTGAAGAATTTGATGGGGAACTAAAGCATCATCAGAATTGATTAAAAAAAAAACTAACATGAATTATTGTCGCCATTAAAAACTGGTTGGCTTCAGTATATAAATCATGGGCTTATGAATACAAATTAATTTTAGTGCACTGTGTATTTAATTCTTGTACTTCCTAATTGTAAATAGAATTACAAGCCTTGTTTTCCCTACCGTAACATAATTATAAGTCAAGGTTTTGATTTCTATTATTTGACGCATAATACATTCACTGACATGTTGGCCATGACAAACAGATTTGCTGATAACATCACTGTAGCCCTTACTCATGATATAATATTTCTTTGTATTATAGCTTTAATATAGAATAATATTCCCAAGGCAAGGGCCTGTATACTAGCAAGTTATTAAAAAAATTATTTTTGCAAAATAATTAAACTATTTTATATAATGACTAATAGTTAATAGTACTGTCATGGTAGAAGAAAATGAAATATCCCCGATCCTTAATCTAAAACCCATTTAACTAATTTGATTAGATTAAAGAAGTTAGGTAAGTTAGTTAACTATAAGAAATGTGACATATTTTTTCTAAAACATCATAATCATCTTTCTTAATACCCCATCTCCCTCTTCTACTTGATTATGATTAAGGGAGTATCCATAGGGGTAATTTAGAGAAAATTGATAAATATGATAAATGAGTTTTATATTTAGGATCAAAACCAACTTAACAATTGGGTCCCATATTAAAGACTGGAGGAGTATTAAAAATAAAAGAAAAATTTGTGCAACCCAATTTTAATTTTACGGAAGGCTTGCGCATTACGTATATCTTTTAAGCGGCATAGAAATTTTTATAATTAAGGAAAATAAAAATAAGTTCATTATATCATACATATCGAGAGAGGGGTAGAGGCTACCAAAAAAAAAAGTTATGTTTCCTTGGAAAAAAAAGGAGAAAGACTTATTAAGAGAATTAACTAAAAAAATCTATTTTACATTTTACAACAGCATATTCCTCTCATATACTTATTTTGAAAATATAAAATCACTTAAAATAAATTAATTCAAATATTCACTTGACTAAACAAATGGTCCTGGCAACACGTCGAACGTGCTTGATTGAACGAACGTTGATTAAAATTTTCCAAAAATTTGTGGTGAAAAGTTTTGAAAATTAGTGTTCATATCTAATTTAATAATTACTAATATAGTCAAGAAATATGGAATTTTGTGAGGTCGGTCAATTTTCAATTTGATAATTATATTTTATGCTAAAATCAAAAGCAGTTTCAATTAATAACTTGAACAAAGTGAAATATGAGAGACCTTATAACATACTCTTTTGAAAAAAGTAATTAAATTTCAAAATTACTATCATGATTCTTAACATAAGACCCAGTTACATAATTACATGTTACATAATCTCTCTAAAATACTTATGTATATTATTAGATTATATATTAATTTATAAAAGTAACAAGATAAATATAAATATATTAAGGTGATTTATTAACTTTCTTGATCTCTTCAAACAAGTTAATTAGATCTTATATTAAGAATCAGAAGTAGTATTTGAATACAAGGAGGGTGGGAGAAATATAAAAGATTACCGTATTATCAAAAAAAAAATTTGGCATTATTTTTTTGTCAAATTATCTTCGGCTTTATTTGAATGGCGTGCTAAAAGTTTTGGAAGTGAGAAACTTCAAAATTGTCCTTCATTGTCCAGCTGCCATTAATTCATTTTTGTCCCAAAATTTTGATTTTAAGTATACACACACAGAAATAGTATGTCATATGTTTGATATTATAAATTAAAAGAGAAAATGAAAAAATAATTTTCTTCGATAAAATTTAATTCTTATACCCCTATTTAGAAAAAATCATTTGAAACAATGAAAAATAGGGAATAATTATTATATCAATATAATATATATAACAAATATGTGCCCTAAAAAGTTTTCAGTTACGGATTATTTTTCCATAAACGTACCAAACGGGGAAGAAGACTGGCTTTTTTTGGAGTAAAGAAGACTTGTCTTTTGCGATGTGATTGAAATGAAAAATAATCAAAGAAAACCCACAGCCAAGTAAATTGTTAACAAATAAATTGTTAAATTTCTTGCTATCCATATGGGGATAGAGAAAGTAAGACTTTTCCCCTCCCTCTGAATATACCTCACAATACACATTACAAAATAATTCCTGTACAAGTATGAGAAAATTAGTAAAGAAACCCTCCATTTAACATTCTATTTGTGTGAAAAACGTAATAAATTTTTATAGACAAAAAGTACTGATATTTTTTACTTTGCAAATTCTGTACATACAAAATATCGGGACTTTCATTCAACTGGAGGCTTTGACCCAATTTTACAAAGAAATTATAGATGTATTTGATATTAGAAATGATGGGGGGAAATTAAAAAAAGAAATAATTCTACTTGATAAGATTTAATGTTTATGCCCCTATTTATGAAGAAAAAAATATTTGAAGCAATGAGAAATGGGGAATAATGATTATGTTTGGATAGAAACCAAACCATGGTTTCAGAAGTGCTTTTACGGATTACGAAGTAAATATGTGAAGGAGATTACCTCGTTTTGCGGAAAAGTGCTTCTGAAACCATGGTTTTGGGTTTTCCAAACACCCCCTATATCACTCTAATAAACCCAATACAAAGTTCTCATTTACCGATTAGTCTTCCATTAGCGTACCAAATGGGGCGGAAGACTTGCCTTTGCCAATTAATTATGATTGAAATGAAAATGAAACAAAGAAAATTAATGCAGAGCCAAATAAATTCTTAGAAAATGAAATATTAAATTATCTTCTTGACCCATTTTAACTCCTTATACAGTTACATTTTAGTTATTTACATACAACAATGTATTGTATTGTGGTACGAAAGACCCAAATTCTGTTTGAAGAAACAAAGGGAGGCGAAAACATAAATTTAAAGAAATTATCGAGAAACAATTTTTTTTTCAAATAACACGTTTGTCCACCACAGTTTACGGGTCAATGTCCATTGTAAGCGTGTCAAGTCGTGAATTTCTGAGATTCCATTGGGAACTGGTGAGGCCGACAAAATTTGGAGACTTCACAAATCCAAAACTACAATTGAACAATTTGTCTCAAAAATTCATAAATTGATATTTGCACGTGTAAGTATAAACACGTTACGTCACATGAATCATGTACTTAGTTTCCTATTAAACCTTAAATTCGAAATATTTTTTATTAAGAGGTCAAAATTTTGAAGCTCAATTTATTTTGAAGTTCATTATGAGATATATACTCTCTGATCTTATTTATAATCATATTTAACATGTTTCATTGAGATAGAAGGAAAAAACCTTAAACATTACTACCTTCCAATTTTGATATAAAAACTAATTGTAGATTCAATTTGATCATAAACATAAGATCACAATCTTTTTTGTTTATCATATTTATCCTTTTTTCTTCAAAGTAATTCTTACTGTGATTGCACATATTAAAGGTTTCAAGATGGAGCGACTCTAATGCACGTGATTAACTAGAGTATTTAGGCAAGACAATATATGATTACAAATAATTAACTCAACTAATATTTTAATATTTATAAATTAGTTATCCAGCTCTTATATTAAAAAACTAGAATAATATTAACTTTATCTTAAAATTTAATAAATTTTTTATTTTGTCCTTATTTTATATACATTATACCATATGAGAATAAAATCTACACAATAATAAATGGCAAATAAAATAAATTGTTTGCAAAAAAAATTATGTATTCATATGAAAAATTTAATAATACATCTTATAAATGAGATCAAATAAGAATTTTCTCTATACCTTATAAATAAGAAAAAAAGGAGTATTATATACAATAAAATCATACAAATATATAAGCTACACATGAAACCGTATACATTAAACTGTTCGTAAGAGTACTCGACTAAATTAGAGATGAAAGGGGAAAAATCATTTTATTTGATAAAAATGAATTTTTATGCCTTCATTTTTATTATAAAACATTTGAAACAATAAGAATGTAGGAATAATGGTTATATCAGTATAATCAATGCCCTACAAAAGTTTTCAATTATAGGATTGTTTTTCCATTAGCGTAACAAACGGGAGAGAAGACTTGACTTTGTGATTGATTGATGAAATAAAAATGAATCAAAAGAACAATAAAAGGCGTAAAGAACACGTACATGGCCACATTTATGCCTGATGGAATGTTGATTCAACTTTTTCTGAAAATTTATGAAAATTAGTGTTCATATATAATCTAATATAACACTAATATGGTCAAGAAATATGGAATTTTGTGAGGCAGATCCATTTGATAATTTTATTTTATGCCAAATAAACAAAAATTTCAATTAAGAACTTAAAGTGAAATATGAGAGATCTTTTATAACATACTCTTTAGAAAAAGCAACTCAATTTGAACATTATTTGAATATTAGGAGTATCGCAGAGATATAAGGAGATTACCATACCGTCAACAAATTTTTTTGGGTATTATTTGAATGGCGAGCTAGAAGGTCTGGAAGTGACAACATTTAAAGTGATTTTTTATTGTCCAGCTACCGTTAATTCTTTTTTTCCCCCGAAAATTTTGGTTTTGAGTGGTTCTAATTACTCAAACCGTCAATCACGTTATAATACACAATGCAAAATAACAGATCATGATAATAAACACAGAGAGAGAAATGGCGTAACATGTGCTTGATATTAGAGATGAAAAGGGAAAATTAAAAACAATAATTTTACTTGATAAAATTTAATGTTTATGCCCCTATTTAGAAAAAAGGCATTTCAAACAATGAAAAATAGGCAATAATGATTATATGAATATCAATCATAAATATATACCCAAAAAGTTTGCGAACATTGGATCAAGGTTGTCACTCAAGAAAATTAAATACAAACAAAATTTCTTGAAATCATTAAATTAATTTGAACTCTCAAAATATCTCATTGCATGAGATTTTACTTGTTCAATTATTAAATTGTCCTCATTTTATTTTTTTAAGTATAAGTCGTCAGCAATTTAAGGTGTAATTATTAATAACTATTGCAGTATTTATTAACAACCATGCCTTAAATTTTTGTGATGTACTGAGAAAATGTGCTGTTAATATCTACTGCGATCGTTGTTAATTGTTACGTCTTAAATGGTTAATAACTGCTTTTTTAGTTGTTAATGCATACTTAAAAAAGTAGAATTTCTTGCAATAAGTTTTCTCGAAATTTCATATTAATTTAATAATTTTAAGAGATTTTTTTATATTTAATTCTTTTAAGTGAGATTTTAATGTAGTTTTTCCAAAAAGTTTTCAATGACGGATTATTTTTTCATAAGCGTACCAAGCAGGGTAGAAGGCTAGAAGACTTGTCTGTGGCGTGATCGAAACGAAAATGAGTCAAAGAAAGCTAAGCCAAGTAAATTTTTATAGAAACATTGTTACATATAATTTTTGTTGTTTTGATTTTTTTCTCTGCATGTGTTTTTGTTTGTCTTTCTCTACTTATGTGGGATTTACGTGCCAATTTCTTGTGCACGCTGTTGGAGCATCCATTAGAAGAATACATGTAGTAATTACTGAAATGAGTATCACATAGTAAATCGTATGCAACGCAGGAAGAAATGTTTAGGGGGTATTTGGGTAACCTAATAAATATTTTTCAGAAACACTTTTTCGTAAATTAAAATAAAATTCTCTATATATTTACTTCATATACCATAAAAATATTTCTGAAATCATGGTTTGATCTTGCCCAAACACCTCTTTAGTTTCTGGAATTTACAGCGAGAGCCCAAAAGTGATATGTCGGAATTTCAGAGACGCCCCCGCACCACAATGCGAATTTACGCAAATTCAAGGAAATCTGTAAAATAATACCCATATAAGACCCTGGTATTTATATTAGTGTATAAAAGAGTCTTATATTTAGAATAGGAAGAATAATAATAGTAAATAAATAAAAAGGGGAAAAACAGACAGAGAGAGAGACATCAGCAGGAAGCGCGAGGATGAGCTTCTCCTTTCCATTCTTGAAGCATATGGATCCTCCTCCCTTGCTTTTCCCCAGCATAACCCCCCTTTCCTTTTCAATTAAAAAAAGCATATAAATCAAAAGGATTCAATTTGGATTATTCTCAAATTGATTACAACAAC
This sequence comes from Neltuma alba, assembly GCF_004799145.2. Lineage (NCBI taxonomy): Eukaryota > Viridiplantae > Streptophyta > Magnoliopsida > Fabales > Fabaceae > Neltuma > Neltuma alba. The sequence goes on along the minus strand of NW_021633343.1, from coordinate 60,952 downwards.
AACAAGCCTTATCTCAATAGATGGGGTTGGCTACATGAATCACACGACATCATTATGCTCTGTCAATAACTCAGTCCTTAGATATATTGTTGACTAGAAGGTTTCGTTATCATTCTCAAATTGATTGTGAAGAAGATAAGTGCGAATGTTAGGAATGGATTTGGCAGAGAGGCAATGAAGAAGGGAAGAGTAAGGGGGGAAAAAGTCAAAGGGTACATAAACACAAAAAGAAAAAGGTTATGGCAGGAAAAGAATTTTTTTTTTGTTGGGGGGGGATAGAGTAGACTGCGTGCCCCAGAGAGAGGGAGAGGGAGAGAGAGAGAAGAATGAAAGGGGCATGCAGACGCGATGCAGAGAGAAGATGGGGAATGGGTTCTGCAACTGCATAGAGCTATGCATGTAGGCGCGGCAGATTTACACGATTTACACGATTGTTTGTTTGGTGGGGCACATAACGCTTTTTCAACTGTTTTTTAATCTGTTCAAATCTAATAATTTATATATTATTATAATATGAGATCGAATGGAAATAAAGTATTTTTTTTATGACGAACTAATAAATTTATTTTTATCATGACAAGTGTGGTATTGAATTATTCTAATTTAAATGCTACCTCAAACCGTCAAACACACGAATTTCTGGCAATAAACCATACCCATATGGTGACAATGAATGAAGACTTTTATCTTGCTTTTGAATATATCATACAAATGCACAATACAGAATAATTAACGGTGAAAGTGTAAATTTGTCCTGAAATTTTTTATTAATTTTGAGTGCAAATTTATTTTAAATATTTAAAATTATGATAATATTGCTCTTTATCATTAAAAAATTAATAGTATTTATTAAAATGATAGCATTGATCGTTAATATTATTAACAGTATGAGAACACTATTGTTATGATCTGAATTTGCACATTAACCCATAAATATAATATATGCAACAAAGTATAGAATGTGAAAGTTTATTTGATACTATAAATGAAAGAGAAAAATAAAAAATAAATTTATTTGATAAAATTTAATGTTCATGCCCCTTTTTATTTAAAAGAAACATTTAAAACAATGAGAATATACTGAGAACTGGAAAATAGTAACCCTACAATGTTTTTTTTTCTTCTTTTTGGGGAATACCTTATAATGTTTTCTATTACACGATTATTTTTCCAAAAGCGGACCAAATGGGGCAGAAGACTGGCCTTTGTGATGCGATTGAAATGAAAATGAATTAAAGGAAACTCACAGCCAAATAAGTTGATGATAAATTAATGAAATATTAAATTATCTTATTGAGTACTACTCAAAACATAAATTTAAAGAAATTCTTGAGAAATAAAAAAAATTTCTTTTTTTTCCCTTTGGACCAGCGAAACAAAAAATTTTCAAAGTGCATGTAAATCAACCAAAGTTTGCTTAATTAGCGTTGACGGTCGACCTTGTAAACTGTTGAAGCCAACAAAATTTGAAGACTTTTCAAACCCAAAACCAAAATTTAATTTCTAAGATTCCATTCATTTATCAATCAAACTCATCATGGCAGCACCGACTTTGAATTGTCTTTCTTTCTTTTCTTTTTTTCTTTAAAATCAATCAAACTAGCTTATGTTCATGAATTGATACTTTATTTTTGTCTCTCTCTCTATACAGTACAAAAAAATAGCATATTAGTAACGGAATTTAGTGACGGAATTTTAATCCCTCACAAATTCTGTCACTAAAATTAGCGATAGAATTTAGTGACGGAAAATTTCCGTCGCTAAATTAGTGAAAGATTAGTGACGAAATTTTATTTCGTCACTAACTTAGAGAAGAATTAGTGACGGAATCTTATTCCGTTACTAAATTCTGTTACAAGTCCGTCGCTAATTTTGTATTTGGCTAATATTGAAAAACAGCAAGGGAATCTTATTTTGCATTTGGCTAATATTCCCATCATAAAACATTCAAAGGTTTATAACCGCTTAAGAGAATAATACTAACTTCAATTCTTAATATAAGAGCTAGTTGATTAATTTGAATAGATTAAGAAAATAATTAAGTTAGTTATTTATAATAAATAGATATTGTCTTTTAAAATATTCTCGTTAATCAAGTGTATTAGCTAGAACAACCATTATTTAAGAAACTACCCTTAAAAAATGGATATATATAAGATATAAATAAATTGGAGTCTTTATTTATGATCAAAATAAAAATTAAATAAGCTCTTATATTAAGAACTATTTCTTTTGGTCCTAAATGGTAAAGCTAAATCACTAATTTATTATATATCAAACAAATTTATTAAATTATTTATTTGCAATAACTATGTTTAATTTTTCAAAAATCCTTTTGGTCATTATCTCAGGAATAAAAATTCTCTTAATATGCAATCAATAACTTAAAAATTTTTTATAAATTTTAGAGACAAAAGATATTGAGATATCAATTTAAGAGTTAACTCTTACATTTACAACTATGGCAAGAATATTGAAAAACGTCCCTTGCTGTTATTTTTTCTGCAATTCTTTGCATCCTCTCACACAAACTTTTCGGAACCCCTAGTTGTCCAAGTAAGTTGTGCTAAATCAACACCTTGTATTTTTTGGGTCTTCCATTTTTTTTGACCTGAGGGGTTTTCCAATTTAACACCTTAGATTCCAAGTATATACGAATTTTTAAAAGATATATTCACCACATAATTTGGGATGCCCTTGTATGACGGCTCGTTGAACGGTTTCGTTTAAGACCCTCTTTTTAATTATGACCATTTGATTATTTGAATTAACTTGGTTGAAGTTGTTTTGAAGGATTTGAAAATTGGGAGGAAAATGGGGGCAAAAAAAAACAGTATGAATGAGCTTCTATATATATAGATAGACATATATATATATATATATAAATACATACTTGAAAATTATTTTTTGGGAGAAATTGGCGGGTTCAAGCACTTGTTATACTTTTTTTTTTTTGGTCCTCTTTCGTATTTAAAATATTTCATTGACCCTTATTTTTTATTGGATTTTAATGATGTCAAATGAAACAGTAAAACACAAAACTGGTAAAATAGGGAGGAGGAAAAATTAAAGAGAAGATGTTGTTATCTCTTTTGTTTAGATAGACAAGAGAAAATAGAAATAAAAAATGAGCAAATATCTAAATAACTAAAATATTCTTATCAAAATATATCATATTGAAAATTAAATCAAATTAAATATTGCAATAGGAACATTATACTAACATTAACATTATCAAGTAATTTAAAATCAAGTTATTGGTTTGTATATATATTCATATTATCATATTGTAAAACCAAATTATTTAATAAAAAGTGAATAATCTTTTGAATATAATAAAAAAATAAATATGGAGAGGAAAAGAGAGGAGGGACAGTCACAAAATCTTATTTTTCTTCCCAGACCTCTCAATATATAAAGAGAAAATTTGAAGAGCAAATGAGACGCGTGGCCTATTTTATTTTCTCCCCCACTTTTCTACTTTGCTTGAATGGGAAGAAAAGTTGGGAGGAAAGAAAACAGGAGGAGAGGAATAGAGAGAAGAAAAAAGTAGATAGAACATGTTATCAAAAAACTAGAGAGAAGATGTTATTATCATCTTGCTTGGATAGATGAGAGAAAAATAGGGGGGAAAGAAAATGAATAAATATCTAAATAACTAAAATACCCTTATCAAAATATATCATATTTAAAATTAAATCAAATTAAATATTGCAATAGGAATATTATACTAACGTCAGCGTCATCAAATAATTTCAAATCAAATTATTTGGTTTATATATATTTTCATAGTATTATATTTTAAAAGCAAATTATTTAATAAAAAATATTCTAGTAAGATTAAAAAATAAAAAAATGAATTGATTTTTTAAATGTAATAAAAAGAACATAAATGTGAGAGGAAGAGAGAGGAGGGACAATCAAGAAAATCTTGTTTTTCATCATGAGTCTCTCCATATTTGGAGAGAAAATGAGATATGGAGTCTATCTTATTTTTTTCTCACTTTTTCTTCCTCCCATATTTTCTCTCCTATCTAATCCTAAAATATTGTGCCTGTGATGAATTGGTGGATACATGTATGAATTAAATGAATTTCGTTAGGATGAGGATCAATTGAATTGGAATCGATTTTGAAATAATTCATTACATTGATATTTAGAAAACTCAGTTCTCCTTATATTTTCCCCTCTAGTTTTCTTTCCTCCCTAATTTTATTTTAATCCAAGCAAGGGGTTCCTTCCTCTCATATTTTCTCTCATATCCAAGTAAGAAAAAAAACTGATTTCTCTCCATATTTTTTATCTAATTTCTTTTCTCTCTAATTTTCTCTCAATGCGAATAAGGGGTAAAAAAACGAACAGAAGAATTTATAAACTTACAAAAAAAGGGGTCACGATGTTGTTATGGGCTAAAATGCTTTTAGGCCCAAGGTTTTCATGAGAGGACACGCCTAGTTGAATGTTAACGTTAAGTAATAAAGCAATTGAGGCTTGTGTTTTGCATGGTCATATTTTCAATTTTAAGAGTTTGGCAAAAACAAGAAAAAAATTGTTGAGAGTTTAAAATTTGAAATAAAATCATTTTGCTTATTTTAAATTCCTGCTTGCAGCATTATTCTGAACAATCATATATCGATCATAAAGTCTGGAAGTAGAAAGTGATTTTCACATATTTATAAAAACCTAAAATCCTTTAATAGAACAAGAACAAACTAAAAGTTTCTTTAAATCATTAATTAAATGAGAAAGGTTGAATGGTTGATAATTAATTCAAATAACATAAGTTGATGACATGTCTGTACCAGAAAGAAAAAAAAGTTGCTAATACGTGGAAAATTTTATTCACATGATGATCAAATAGTGCATAGCATACAAATGAAGGCAAATCACTTGAAATTCATTAAAACAAAAGGGAAAGACAATCATTAAAATATACAGTACATTACATTCCAATCACTGACAAGACATTTAAGAAACATGAAATAATAACCATAGTGGAAACATGGAAAAAAAGATGACACAATATATCACACGAAGCCACATTTTGTGCCTAATTCACTCTTTGATTCTGATGGGCTCTTTTCCTTGTCCTTTTTGCTTGTTTCTTAGGCCTGGCTTGAAAAATTCTGACAAGCCCTTTAGGTTTTCCGGTTAAGAAAATAACTTGACCCATGAATATTCCAAACACCATCCCACATCCATATCCGAAAGCCACTGGTTTCCAACCAAATCCAAATTTGTCATTACTTGACGAAGTTGGTTGTGGTAATTTCCCTTCATCATGATTACATGCTTTTGACAATTGAAATCCACACAGTCCTAAATTTCCCTCAAAAGAATGTTGTGAAAATGTAGCAAACTGCTTACCTCTTGGTATTTCTCCGACAAGTTGATTTTGTGAAAGATTCAAAACTTCAAGAAAGTTGAGATCTGCTAGTGCAAGAGGAATCTCACCTTTAAGCAAGTTTGATGATAAATCCAACGATTCTAGGTTTGTCAAGTTTGCAATGGATTGAGGAATCGGACCAGTGATTTTGTTGTGGGAGAGATTAAGCCCCTTAAGTGAATGCAGCTCACCAATAACATGTGGAATCTCTCCATCAATCATGTTTTTTGACAAATCAATGGATGTGAATGTAGTTATGATCTTTACCAACTCCAAATCAACACCTTTCAATGTGACCATCACTGATTCTTGATACTGATAAGATGCATTACGGATTTCCAAGTAATCTAGTGTGGTTGAAACAAAGTCAACATTCATCATTCCTTTAAATTCCTTGATGTATGTTATTGGCAAAGATCCTATAAAACGGTTGTTGGAAACATCGAAAATTCTTAACATGGGAAAAGGATGTTTGGTGTGGGAACTATGAATGGCACCATAGAACTTATTATCTCTTAAAATGAGTACCTGTAGCTCTGGTAAGCCTTCAAGCCAATCAGGAAATTTGTCGTTGATCTTGTTTGCTCCCACATCTAAAAGTTGTAATTGCTTACAATGGGTCAAAGACAAAGGCAACCGTCCCTCAAATTGATTGTTGTTCAAATGCAAAGATTCCAAATAATTGCTTCTAGAAAAATTGTCCGGTATAGATTCAACAAAATTATTCATCTGCAGATCTAAACTCTCAAGGGGAGAGCAAAAAGGCACTTTGGGATGTGGCCTGACAAGTTGTTGTGGGATAAGATGAGTATCTCAAGTGAGCTTGCATTGCAAAATGAGGAAGAAATGTGTCCATTGAATTTGTTGTTGGACACTGAAAAGAATTTAACATCAAAGGATGGAATTGGGAGATTTCCTGGCAACAAGTTGAAGCTGAGATCAAGAAACCTCAAGTTTCTCATTGAAAGATGTTTAGCTGATGTCAAGTTATTATGAGAGAGATCCAAAGCATCCAAAGAACCATTCCCTACGTTATTGAACCATTGGGGAATATCTCCATGAATTTTGTTATTAGAAAGATATAACCCCTTCAAATTTTGAAGGCTTCCTAATTGTTTAGGAAAGTCATTGATGTTGCAAGAGGACAGATCTAACTGTGTAAGATTGGGAATGGTATGGTAAACATCATTATTAGAGCTAAGTGAGAGAAACTTGTTGTTTGAAAGATTAAGATATTGTAGATTTTGAAGCTTTGAGAATTGATGAAGACTAATAGGGCCTCTCAAATTATTTGATGACAGACTTAGATGGGAAAGATTTAGGAAACCAAAAATTGACTCAGGAAAACCTTGCAACTTATTATCATCAAGATTCAATTGCCACAAATTTGGAAGGCCAATGAATTTCGGAAGGATAGTGATATGACAAGAATCTAAATATAAGACCTCAAGATTAGGAATGGTGTAGTTAAGATTATTATCAAAGGTAAGTGAGAGAAACTTGTTGCTTGAAAGATGAAGATATTCTGGATTTTGAAGCTTGAAAAATTGGTAAAAATTAACAGAGCCACTCAAGTTATTTGATGATAGTCCCAAATAAAAAAGATTTATGAGAGTAAAAATTGACTCAGGAAAATTACCTTGCAGCTTGTTGTCAGATAAATCAAGAAATTTCAAATTTGAAAGATTTACAAACACATCTGGCAACAAACCACTAAAATAATTGTCACTGAGGTGCAATGAAGTAAGACTTGACATATTTGAAAGAAATGAGAGCTCACCACTAAAATGTTAAGTGAAAGGCCCAAATAAGTTAATTGAGTGAGGTTCTCAAATTTACAGGGATACGCCCATGAAATTTGTTATCCAAAGATGCAAAAAATCAAGGGACTTCAAATGGCCTATGGAATTTGGTAAGAGACCACTAAAATAATTGCCACTAAGGTCCAATGAAGTGAGACTTTGAAGATTTGAAAGAAATGAAAGCTCACCACTAAAATTGTTTTCTGCAAGGTGCAAATCAGTTAGTTGAGTGAGGTTCCCAAAACTTGTAGGAATAGGCCCATAAAATTGGTTACCCGAAGACCCAAAAAATCAAGAGACTTCAAATGGCCTATGGAATTTGGTAAGAGAACATTAAAATAATTGTCACTGAGGTCCAATGAAGTGAGACTTTGAAGATTTGAAAGAAATGAAAGCTCACCACTAAAATTGTTTTCTGCAAGGTTCAAATCAGTTAATTGAGTGAGGTTCCCAAAACTTGTAGGAATAGGCCCATGAAATTGGTTCTCTTGAAGACCCAAAAAATTAAGAGACTTCAAATGGCCTATGGAATTTGGTAAGAGACCATTAAAATAATTGGCACTAAGGTCCAATGAAGTGAGACTTTGAAGATTTGAAAGAAATGAAAACTCACCACTAAAATTGTTTTTTGCAATGTTCAAATCAGTTAATTGAGTGAGGTTTCCAAAACTTGTAGGAATAGGCCCATCAAATTTGCAACGTTTAAGACTCAAAATATTAAGCGACTTCAAAGACAAGGAGCTTGGTGTAATGGAAGACATATTTACATCATCTAAAACAAGTTCTCTCATATCAGTCATGTTTAGAGCAAGCTTCTCCCAAGTGGATGGTTCAAGTCTTAAACTCAACCCTTCAAATCCATTCATAGACAAATCAAGAGAGACCAACTTAGACAATTCTGCAATTTCAGGAGAAATTTCACCAGCAAAAGCAGAATAGCTTAAGTTTAGATGCATCAGAGTGGAAAGACTACCAAAATGAGATGATATCATAGACCCACTAAAATTGTTGAGCCATGTTGAGTGTTTGGAGATGAGAAAGTTGGAAGAGGCTATTGTTCGGATGGAGTTGACCTTGGATCCAACTACAAGTAAGATCAAGGCCAATCACATGACCAGAAATGGAGTCACACGTGATCCCATCCCATAGGCAACAGTTTGAATCATTTCCCCACGAAGTTGTCTTTGGGTAAGATGAGTTCTTAAACTTCATAGTATAACTATTATCATCATCATGAAACTCATCACACTGCATTGAAGCAGAATGATTAAGAGAGAGAGTTTTTAAAATGAAAAAGCGCAATGGAATCATGAGAATTACATAATGGGGGGTTGAGAGAAGAAAGGGAAGGAGAAAGAAGGAACAAGCAGAAACAGATGGTGATTCGAAATGCCATGAGCGAAGTTAGAAGGCTAAGAATATCAAGGAGTGAAGGATATGGTATCTAACATATGAGGCTTCTTTTATAGGCAAAGCTACGCACGATAAAAGGTTTGTCATAATAACTTGCTAGTATACAGGCCCTTACGTTGGGAATATTATTCTATTTAAAGCTATAATACAAAGAAATATTATATTATGAGTAAGGGCTACAGTGATGTTATCAGCAAATCTGTTTGTCATGACCAACATGTCTTGTATTTAATTCTTATAATTCCTAATTGTAAATAGAATTATAAGCCTTTTTTTCCTACCATAACAGAATTATAAGTGAAGTCTTTTATTTCTATTATTTCACGCGTAATACATTCACTGACATGTTGGTCATGACAAACAGATTTGCTGATAACATCACTGTAGCCCTTACTCATAATATAATATTTCTTTGTATTATAGCTTTAATATAGAATAATATTCGCAAGGTAAGGGCCTGTATACTAGCAAGTTATTAAAAAAATTACTTTTGCAAAAAATAATTAAACTAATTTTATTTATTATTAAAAATAAAAGAAAAAATTGCGCTACCCAATTTTATTTTGTAGTAGGCTTACGTATTACGTATATCTTTTAAATGGAATAGAAATTTTTATAATTAAGGAAAATAAAAATAAGTTCATTATATCATATATATCGAGAGAGGGGCAGAGGCTACCAAGAAGGCTACCAAGAAAAAAGTTATGTTTCCTTGGACATTAAAAAAAATGAAAGACTTATTAAGAGAATTAACTTTAAAAAAAATCTATTTTACATTTTACAACAGAATATTCCTCTCATATACTTATTTTGAAAATATAAATTCACTTAAAATAAATTAATTCAAATATTCACTTGACTAAACAAATGGTCCTCGCAACACGACGAACGTGCTTGACTGAACGAACGTTGATTAAACTTTTCCAAAAATTTGTGGTGAAACGTTTTGAAAATTAGTGTTCATATATAATTTAATAATTACTAATATAGTCAAGAAATACGGAATTTTGTGAGGTTTGTCAATTTTCAATTTGATAATTATATTTTATGCTAAAATCAAAAACAGTTTCAATTAAGAACTTGAACAAAGTGAAATATGAGAGACCTTATAACATACTCTTTTGAAAAAGTAATTAAATTTCAAAATTAGTATCCTGATCCTTAACATAAGACCCAGTTACATAATTACATGTTATATAATTTCTCTAAAATACTTATATATATCATTACATTATATATTAATTTATAAAAGTAACAAGATAAATATAAATATATTATGGTAATTTATTAACTTTCTCAATCTCCTCAAACAAATTAATTAAATCTTATATTAAGGATCAGAGGTAGTATTTGAATACAAGGACGGCGGGAAAAATATAAGAGATTGCCATATTATCCAAAAAAAAATTGGCATCATTTTTTTGTCAGATTTTTTTCGGCTTTATTTGAATGGCGTGCTAAAAGGTTTGGAAGTGAGAAATTTCAAAATGGTCCTTCATTGTCCAGCTGCCATTAATTCATTTTTGTCCCAAAATTTTGATTTTGAGTATATACACACACAGAAATAGTATACCATAAGTTTGATACTATAAATTAAAAGGGAAAATGAAAAAAATAATTTTGTTTTATAAAATTTAATGCTTATGCACCTATTTAGAAAAAATCATTTAAAACAATGAAAAAGAGGGAATAATTATTATATCAATATATATAACAAATATGTGCCCTAAAAAGTTTTCAGTTGCGAATTATTTTTCTATAAGCGTACCAAACGGGGAAGAAGACTTGCCTTTTTTTGGGGTAAAGAAGACTTGCCTTTTGCGATGTGGCTGAAATGAAAAATAATCGAAGAAAACCCACAAGCCTTGAATGGTTCCTCGACCCTCACTGACTCTTTATCATCAATTGGACTTGAATGGTTCTAACTTCAATGCCGCTCAAACCGTTAAACAAGTTATAAATTTCTTGTTATTGGCTAGCTATCCATATGGTGATAGAGAAAGTAACACTTTTCTCCTCCCTTTGAATATACCTTACAATACACGTCACAAAATAATACCCATACAAGTATGAGAACATTGGGAAAAAAGATCTTCCATTTAAAATTTTATTTGTGTGAAAAACGTAATAATTTTTTATACACAAAAAGCACCGATATTTTTTACTTTGCAAATTCTGTACATACAAAATATCGGCACTTTCATTTAAGTCTTTTTCACTAATAAAATTTTGAATTCGAGACTTTGACCCAATTTTACAAAGAAATCATAGATGTATTTGATATTAGAAATGAAGAGGGAAAATTAAAAAAAAAATTTACTTGATAAGATTTAATGTTTATGCCCCTTTTTATAAAGAAAAAATATTTGAAACAATTAGAAATTGGGAATAATGATTATATCACTATAATAAATCCACTACAAAGTTCTCATTTACAGATCACTCTTCCATTAGCGTACCAAACGGCGCAAAAGACTTGCCTTTGCCAATTAATTATGATTGAAATGAAAGGGAAACAAAGAAAATAAATTTAGAGCCAAATAAATTCTTAGAAAATAAAATATTAAATTATCTTCTTGACCCTTTTGAGTTGACTCCTTATGACACAAATTCTTCTCTTCAATATGTCAGGTTGATCTCATGTCGCAAAGCTTTGGAAGCGGAACATCTTCACTAATTTCCCTCCTCACTTTAACATGTGACATTTATTTAGTAAAAATGTTATTATAATATTAAATATTGAATAATAAAATAGATAGATAAATTTATAGTATTAAAATTTGATGTGAATAGTTAGCAATGCTAAATTTTTTATTACATTTAATATTATAATAATGTTTTTATGTAGTTTCGGATTTCAACCATTAAAAGTTAATATAACGGCAGAGACATTAAGTGAAAAGAGAATGAAGAGAAAAGTTAGTGAAAATGTTCTTCTCCCGATTTGGAGACCCTTACTAATGCTTTATGATCAATGTATGGCCGAAAATCCTCACATCAATTTTAACCGTAAAATCCTAAAATTTTTTCAATAACTATACGGTTACATTTTAGTTATTTACATACAACAATGTATTGTATTGTGGTACGAAAGACCCAAATTCTGTTTGAAGAAACAAAGGGAGGCGAAAACATAAATTTAAAGAAATTATCGAGAAACAATTTTTTTCAAATAACACGTTTGTCCGCCAAAGTTTACGGGTCAATGTCCATTGTAAGCGTGTCAAGTCGTGAATTTCTAAGATTCCATTGGGAAGTGTTGAAGCCGACAAAATTTGAAGACTTGACAAATCCAAAACTAAAATTGAACAATTTGTCTCAAAAATTCATAAATTGATATTTGCGTGTGTAAGTATAAACAAGTTACGTTACATGAATCATGTACTTAATTTCCTATTAAACCTTAAATTCGAAATATTTTTATTAAGAGGTCAAAATTTCGAAGCTCAATTTATTTTGAAGTTCATTATGAGATATATACTCTCCGATGTTATTTATAAATCATATTTAACATGTTTCATTGAGATAGAAGGAAAAAACCTTAAACATTACTACCTTCGATCTTTAATATAAAAACTAATAGTAGATTCAATTTGATCATAAACATATGATCATAATCCTTTTTGTTTATCATATTTATCCTTTTTTCCTCAAAGTAATTCTTATTGTGATTGCACATGTTAAAGGTTCCAAGATAGAGCGACTCTAATCCACATGATTAACTAGAGTATTTAGGCAAGACAATATATGATTACAAATAATTAACTCAACTAATATTTTAATATTTATAAATTAGTTATCTAGCGCTTATATTAAAGAACTAGAAGTATTATTCACTTTATCTTAAAATTTAATAAATTTTTTATTCTGTCCCTATTTTATTTACATTATACCATATGAGAATAAAATCTACACAATAATAAATGGCACATAAAATAAAATTGTTTGCAAAAAGAATTATGTATTCATATGAAAAATTTAATAATACATCTTATAAATGAGATCAAATAAGAATTTTCTCTGTAACTTATAAATAGGAAAAAAGGAGTATTATATACAATAAAATCATACAAATATATAAGCTATGCATGAAACCGTTCATAAGAGTACTCGACTAAATTAGAGATGAAAGGGGAAAAATCATTTTATTTGATAAAATTGAATTTTTATGCCTTCATTTTTATTATAAAACATTTGAAACAATAAGAATGCAGGAATAATGGTTATATCAGTATAATCAATGCCCTCCAAAAGTTTTCAATTATAGGATTGTTTTTCCATTAACGTAACAAACGGGGGAGAAGACTTGACTTTGTGATTGATTGATGAAATGAAAATGAATCAAAAGAACAATAAAAGGCATAAAGAACACGTACATGGCCACATTTATGCCTGATGGAATGTTGATTCAACTTTTTCTGAAAATTTATGAAAATTAGTGTTCATATATAATCTAATATAATAACTAATATGGTCAAGAAATATGGAATTTTGTGAGGCAGATCCATTTGATAATTTTATTTTATGCCAAATAAACAAAAATTTCAATTAAGAACTTAAAGTGAAATATGAGAGATCTTTTATAACATACTCTTTAGAAAAAGGAACTCAATTTGAACATTATTTGAATATTAGGAGTATCGCAGAGATATAAAGAGATTACCATACCGTCAACAAATTTTTTTGGGTATTATTTGAACGGCGAGCTAGAAGGTCTGGAAGTGACAATATTCAAAGTGATTTTTCATTGTCCAGCTACCGTTAATTCTTTTTTTCCCCGAAATTTTGGTTTTGAGTGGTTCTAATTACTCAAACCGTCAATCACGTTATAATACACAATGCAAAATAACAGATCATGATAATAAACACAGAGAGAGAAATGGTGTAACATGTGCTTGATATTAGAGATGAAAAGGGAAAATTAAAAACAATGATTTTACTTGATAAAATTTAATGTTTATGCCCCTATTTAGAAAAAGGGCATTTCAAACAATGAAAAATAGGCAATAATAATTATATGAGTATCAATAATAAATATATGCCCAAAAAATTTTTGAACATTGGATCAAGGTTGTCACTCAAGAAAATTAAATACAAACAAAATTTCTTGAAATCATTAAATTAATTTGAACTCTCAAAATATCTCATTGCATGAGATTTTACTTGTTCAATTATTAAATTGTCCTCAATTTATTTTTTTAAGTATAAGTCGTCAGCAATTTAAAGTGTAATTATTAATAACTATTGCAGTATTTATTAACAACCATGCATTAAATTTTTGTGATGTGCTGAGAAAATGTGCTGTTAATATCTACTGCGATAGTTGTTAATCGTTATGTCTTAAATTGTTAATGACTGCTTTTTTAGTTGTTAATGCATATTTAAAAAGAAAAAAAAAAGAGTTAGACAAGTAGAATTTCTTGCAATAAGTTTTCTCGAAATTTCATATTAATTTAATAATTTTGAGAGATTTTTTTATATTTAATTCTTTCAAGTGAGATTTTAACGTAGTTTTTCCAAAAAGTTTTCAATGACGGATTATTTTTTCATAAGCGTACCAAATAGGATAGAAGGCTAGAAGACTTATCTTTTGTGACGTGATCGAAACGAAAATGAATCAAAGAAAGCTAAGCCAAGTAAATTGTTAACAAACGAAAAATATTAAATTATCCTCTTTATTCATTTGAGTTGACAAGTCTGTCGCTAATTTTGTATTTGGCTAATATTAAAAAACAACAAGGGAATCTTATTTTGCATTTGGCTAATATTCCCATCATAAAACATTCAAAGGTTTATAACCGCTTAAGACAATAATACTAGCTTCAATTCTTAATATAAGAGCTAGTTGATTAATTTGAGTAGATTAAGAAAAATAATTAAGTTAGTTATTTGTAATAAATAGATATTGTCTTTCCTAAAATATTCTCGTTAATAAAGTGTATTAGCTAGAACAACTATTATTATAAGAACTACCCTTAAAAAATGGATAGATATAAGATATAAAATAAGTTGAAGTCTTATATTTATGATCAAAATAAAAATTAAATAAGCTCTTATATTAAGAACTATTTCTTTTGGTCCTAAATGGTAAAGCTAAATCACTAATTTATATATATATATATCAAAAAAATTTATTAAATTAATTATTTGCAATAAATATGTTTTAATTTTTCAAAATATCCTTTTGGTCATTATCTCAGGAATAAAAATTCTCTTTAATATGCAATCAATAACTTAAAATTTTTTTATAAATTTTAGAGACAAAAGATATTGAGATATCAATTTAAGAGTTAACTCTTACATTTACAACTATGGCAAGAATATTGAAAAACGTCCCTTGCTGTTATTTTTTCTACAATTCTTTGCATCCTCTCACACAAACTTTACAAAAATTAAAAATAAAACAAGCCTTATAAAGAAAGACTCATGTATCCAAAAAAAAAAAAAAACAAAGGAAGAAAGACTCATTCCCCAACTTTTTCGGAACCCCTAGTATTTTTTTGGGTCTTCCACATTTTTTGACTTGAGGGGTTTTCCAATTTAACACCTTATATTCTAAGTCTATACGAATTTTTAAAAGATATATTCACCACATAATTTGGGACGCCCCTGTATAAAGGCTCGTTGAACGGTTTAGTTTAAGACCCTCTTTTTAATTATAACCATTTGATTGTTTGAATTAACTTGGTTGAAGTTTTTGAAGGACTTGAAAATTGGAAGGAAAATGAGGGGAAAAATGTATGAATGAACTTCTATATATATATATATAAATACATATTTGAAAATTAATTTTTTGGGAGAAATTGGGGGATTCAAGCACTTATTATACTTTTATTTTGTTTTGTCCTCCTTCCTACTTCGTATTTACAATATTTCATTGATCATTATTTTTTATTGGATTTTAATGATGTCAAATGAAACAGTGAAGCACAAAACTGGTAAAATAGGGAGGAGGAAAAACTAAAGAGAAGATGTTGTCATCTCTCTTGTTTAGATAGACAAAATAAAATAGAAAGGAAAAAATGAGCAAATATTTAAATAACTAAAATATCCTTATCAAAATATATTATATTTTAAATTAAATCAAAGTAAATATTGCAATAGGAACATTATACGAACATTAACATCATCAAATAATTTAAAATTAAGCTATTTGGTTTATATATATATTGATATTATCATATTGTAAAACCAAGTTATTTAATAAAAAGTGAATAATCTTTTGAATATAATAAAAAAAACAAATATGGAGAGGAAAAGAGAGAAGGGACAGTCACAAAAATCTCATTTTCCTTCCCAAACCTCTCAATATATAAAGAGCAAATTTAAAGAGCAAATGAGACACGTGACCCATTTTATTTTCTCCTCCACTTTTCTATTCTACTTCAATGAGAAGAAAAGTTGGGAAGAAAGAAAATGGAAGGAGAGGAATAGAGAGAAGGAAAAACTAGAGAAAAGATGTTATCATCCTCTTGCTTGGATAAATGAAAGAAAAATAGAAAAGAAAGAAAATGAGTAAATATCTAAATAACTAAAATACCCTTATCAAAATATATCATATTTAAAATTAAATCAAATTAAATATTGTAATAGAAATATTATACTAACGTTAGCATCATCAAATAATTTCAAATCACGTTACTTGGTTTATATATATTTTCATAGTATTATATTTTAAAAGCAAATTATTTAATAAAAAAATATTATTGTAAGATAAAAAAATAAAAAGTGAATAATTTTTTAAATATAATAAAATAAAATAAATGTGAGAGAAAGAGAGATGAGGGACAATCAGGAAAATCTTGTTTTTCTTCCCAAGTCTCTCCATATTTGGAGAGAAAATGATATATGGAGTTTATCTTATTTTTTTCTTACTTTTCCTTTCTCCCATATTTTCTCTCCTATCCAATCCTAAAAAATCTTGTGCCTATGTTGAATTGGTGAATACATGTATCAGTTAAATGAATTTCGTTAGGATGAGGATCAATTCAATTAGAATCGATTTTGAAATAATTGATTACATTAATATTCAAAAAAACTAATTTCTCCTCATATTTTTCTCCCTAATTTTCTTTCCTCCCTAATTTTATTTTAATCCAAGCAAGGGCTTCCTTCCTCCCATAGTTCCAAGTGAGAAAAAAACTGATTTCTCTCCATATTTTTCTATCTAATTTTTTTTCTCTTTAATTTTCTCTCAATCTGAATAAGAGGTAAAAAGAACGAACAAAAGAATTTATAAACTAACGAAAAAAGGGGTCATGTATGTCGTTGATGGGCTAAAATGCTTTTAGGCCCAAGGTTTTCATGAGAGGACGAGCCCAGTTGAATGTTAACTATTAAGTAATAAAGCAATTGAGGCTTGTGTTTTGCATTGTCATATTTTTAATTTTAAGAGTTTGGCAAAAACAAGAAAAAGTTGTTAAGAGTTCAACATTTGAAATAAAAATCATTTTGCTTATTTAAAATTCCTGCTTGCAACATTACTCTGAACAATCATGTATCGATCATAAAGTCTTGAAGTAGAAAGTGATTTTCACATATTTATAAAAACCTAAAATCCTTTAATAGAACTTTAAATTAAAGAAATGAACAAACTAAAAGTTTCTTTAAATCATTAATTAAATGAGAAAGGTTGAAAGTTGATAACTAATTCAAATAACATAAGTTGATGATATGTCTGTATTAAAAAAGAAAAAAAAGTTGCTAATATTTTATTCACATGATGATCAAAAAGTACATAGCATACAAATGAAGGCAAATCACTTGAAATTCATTTTTTTAAAAAAAGGGAAAGACAATAACTTGCATTAAAATATACAGTACATTACATTCCAATCACTGACAAGATATTTAAGAAACATGAAATAATTATCATAGTGGAAACATGGAAAAGGAAAAAAAAGATGACACAATATATCACATGAAGCCATATTTTGTGCCTAATTCACTCTTCTTTGATTCTGATGGGCTCTTTTCCTTGTCCTTTTTGCTTGTTTCTTAGGCCTGGCTTGAAAAATTCTGACAAGCTCTTTAGGTTTTCCAGTTAAGAAAATAACTTGACCCATGAATATTCCAAACACCATCCCACATCCATATCCCAAAGCCACTGGTTTCCAACCAAATCCAAATTTGTCATTACTTGACGAAGTTGGTTGTGGCAATTTCCCTTCATCATGATGACATGCTTTTAACAATTGAAATCCACACAGTCCTAAATTTCCCTCAAAAGAATCTTGTGAAAATGTATCAAACTGCTTACCTCTTGGTATTTCTCCCACAAGCTGGTTCTGTGAAAGATTCAAAACTTCAAGAAAGTTGAGATCTGCTAGTGCAAGAGGAATCTCACCTTTAAGCAAGTTTGATGATAAATCCAATGATTCTAGGTTTGTCAAGTTTGCAATGGATTGAGGAATAGGACCAGTGATTTTATTGTGGGAGAGATTAAGCCCCTTAAGTGAATGCAGCTCACCAATAACATGTGGAATCTCTCCATCAAACATGTTTTTTGACAAATCAATGAATATGAATGTAGTTATGATCTTTACCAACTCCAAATCAACACCTTTCAATGTGACCATCACTGATTCTTGATAATAACGAGATCCATTATTGTTTTCCAAGTAATCTGGTTCAGCTGAAACAAAGTCAACATTCATCATTCCTTTAAATTCCTTGATGTATGTTGTTGGCAAAGATCCTCTAAAACGGTTGTTGGAAACATCAAAAATTCTTAACATGGGAAAAGTATGTTTGGTGTTGGAACTATGAATGGCACCATAGAACTTATTATCTCTTAAAATGAGTACCTGTAGCTCTGATAAGCCTTCAAGCCAATTAGGAAATTTGTCATTGATCTTGTTTGCTCCCACATCTAAAATTTGTAACTGCTTGCAATGGGTTAAAGATAAAGGCAACCGTCCCTCAAATTGATTGTTGTTCAAATGCAAAGATTCCAAATAAATGCTCCTAGAAAAATTGTCTGGTATAGATCCGACAAAATTATTCATCTGTAGATCTAAACTCTCAAGATTTGGGAGAGCAACAAGGCACTTTGGGATGTGGCCTGACAAGTTGTTGTGAGATACGTTAAGTATCTCAAGTGAGCTTGCATTGCAAAATGAGGAAGAAATGTGTCCACTGAATTTGTTGTTGGACACTAAAAAGAATATAACACCAAAAGATGGAATTGGGAGATTTCCTTGCAACAAGTTGAAGCTAAGATCAAGCACCAAAATATTTCTCATTGTAAGATGTTCAACTGATGTCAAGTTATTATGAGAGAGATCCAAAATATCCAAAGAACCATTCCCCACATTATTGAACCATTGGGGAATATCTCCATGAATTTTGTTATTGGAAAGATTTAAGAACTGCAAATTTTGAAGGTTTCCTAATACTTCAGGAAAGTCATTGATGTTGCAAGAGGATAACTCTAACCATGCAGGATTGGGAAGGATAGAGTGGACATTGTTATCAAAGCTAAGTGAGAGAAACTTGTTGTTTGAAAGATCAAGATGTTCTAGATTTTGAAACTTTGAGAATTGATGAAAACTAAGAGGGCCTCTTAAATTATTTGATGACAGACTTAGATGGGAAAGATTTAGGAAACCAAAAATTGACTCAGGAACACCTTGTAACTTATTATCATCAAGGTATAATTGCTGCAAATTTGAAAGGCCTACGAATTTTGGAAAGACAGTGATATGACAAGAATATAAATACAAGAACAAAAGATTGGGAATGGTGTAGTTAAGATTATTATCAGAGGTAAGTGAGAGAAACTTGTTGCTTGAAAGATCAAGATCTTCTAGATTTTGAAGCTTGGAAAATTGGTAAAAATTAATGGAGCCACTCAAGTTATTTGATGATAGTCTCAAACTAGAAAGATTTACGAGGGTAAAAATTGACTCCGGAAAATTACCTTGTAGCTTGTTGTCAGAGAAACCAAGAAATTCCAAATTTGAAAGATTTCCAAACACATCTGGCAATAAGCCACTAAAATAATTTTGACTGAGGTCCAATGAAGTAAGACTTGACATATTTGAAAGAAATGAGAGCTCACCACTAAAAATATTAAATGAAAGGTCCAAATGAGTTAATCGAGTGAGGTTCCCAAAACTTGTAGGAATAGGCCCATAAAATTGGTTGCCCTGAAGACCCAAAAAATCAAGAGACTTCAAATGGCCTATGGAATTTGGTAAGAGACCATTAAAATAATTGTCACTGAGGTCTAATGAAGTGAGACTTTGAAGATTTGAAAGAAATGAAAGCTCACCACTAAAATTGTTTGCTGCAAGGTTCAAATCAGTTAATTGAGTGAGGTTCCCAAACTTGTAGGAATAGGCCCATGAAATTGGTTCTCCTGAAGACCCAAAAAATTAAGAGATTTCAAATGGCCTATGGAATTTGGTAAGAGACCATTAAAATAATTGTCACTGAGGTCTAATGAAGTGAGACTTTGAATATTTGAAAGAAATGAAAGCTCACCACTAAAATTGTTTCCTGCAAGGTTCAAATCAGTTAATTGAGTGAGATTCCCAAAACCTATAGGAATAGGCCCATCAAATCTGCAACGTTTAAGACTCAAAATATTAAGCGACTTCAAAGACAAGGAGCTTGGTGCAATGGAAGACATATTTACATCATCTAAAACAAGTTCTCTCATATCAGTCATGTTTAGAGCAAGCTTCTCCCAAGTGGATGGTTCAAGTCTTAAACTCAACCCTTCAAATCCATTCATAGACAAATCAAGAGAGACCAACTTAAACAATTCTGCAATTTTAGGAGAAATTTCACCAGCAAAAGTAGAATAGCTTAAGTTTAGATGCATCAGAGTGGAAAGACCACCAAAATGAGATGATATCAAAGACCCACTAAAATTGTTGTGAGCTAAGTTGAGTGTTTGGAGATGAGAAAGTTGGAAGAGGCTATTGTTTGGATGGAGTTGACCTTGGATCCAACTACAAGTAAGATCAAGGCCAATCACATGACCAGACATGGAGTCACACGTGATCCCATCCCACAAGCAACAGTTTGAATCATTTCCCCACGAAGCTGTCTTTGGGTAAGATGAGTTCTTAAACTGTATAGTAGAGGTGTAGCCATCATCATCATAAAACTCATCACACTCCATTGAAGCAGAATGATCAAGAGAGAGAGAGTTTTTAAAATGAAAAAGTGCAATGGAATCATGAGAATTACATAATGGGGGGTTGAGAGAAGAAAGGGAAGGAGAAAGAAGGAACAAGCAGAAACAGATGGTGATTCGAAATGCCATGAGCGAAGTTAGAAGGCTGTGAATATCAAGGAGTGAAGGATATGGTATCTAACATATGAGGCTTCTTTTATAGGCAGAGCTACGCATGATAAAAGGTTTGTCATAATAACTTGCTAGTATACAGGCCCTTACCTTGGGAATATTATTCTATATTAAAGCTATAATACAAAGAAATATTATATTATGAGCAAGGGCTACAGTGATGTTATGAACAAATCTGTTTGTCATGACCAACATGTCAGTGAATGTATTACGCGTTCAATAATAGAAATAAAAGACTTCACTTATAATTCTGTTATGGTAGGAAAAAAAGGCTTATAATTCTATTTACAATTAGGAATTATAAGAATTAAATACACAGTGTACTAGCAAGTTATTAAAAAAATTACTTTTGCAAAAAATAATTAAACTAATTTTATTTAATGAGTAGTAATTAATAGTAATGTCATGGTCAATGAAAATGAAATATTAAAAATAAAAGAAAAAATTGTGCTACCAAATTTTATTTTGCAGAAGGCTTACGTATTACGTATATCTTTTAAATGGAATAGAAATTTCTATAATTAAGGAAAATAAAAATAAGTTCATTATATCATATATATTGAGAGAGGGGCAGAGGCTACCAAGAAGGCTACCAAGAAAAAAGTTATGTTTCCTTGGAGATTAAAAAAAAATGAAAGACTTATTAAGAGAATTAACTTTTAAAAAAAATCTATTTTACATTTTACAACAGAATATTCCTCTCATATACTTATTTTGAAAATATAAAATCACTTAAAATAAATTAATTCAAATACTCACTTGACTAAACAAATGGTCCTAGCAACACGTCGAACGTGCTTGACTAAACGAATGTTGATTAAACTTTTCCAAAAATTTGTGGCAAAGCGTTTTGAAAATTAGTGTTCATATATAATTTAATAATTACTAATATAGTCAAGAAATACGGAATTTTGTGAGGTTGGTCAATTTTCAATTTGATAATTATATTTTATGCTAAAATCAAAAACAGTTTCAATTAAGAACTTGAACAAGGTGAAATATGAGAGACCTTATAACATACTCTTTTGAAAAAGTAATTAAATTTCAAAATTACTATCCTGATCCTTAACATAAGACTCAGTTACATAATTACATGTTATATAATTTCTCTAAAATACTTATGTATATCATTACATTTATATATTGATTTATAAAAGTAACAAGATAAATATAAATATATTAAGGTAATTTATTAACTTTCTTGATCTGCACATACAAATTAATTAAATCTTATATTAAGGATCAGAGGTAGTATTTGAATACAAGGAGGGTGGGAGAAATATAAGAGATTACCATATTATCCAAAAAAAAATTGGCATTATTTTTTTGTTAGATTTTTTTCGGCTTTATTTGAATGGCGTGCTAAAAGGTTTGGAAGTGAGAAATTTCAAAATGGTCCTTCATTGTCCAGCTGCCATTAATTCATTTTTGTCCCAAAATTTTGATTTTGAGTATACACACATAGAGAAATAGTATACCATAAGTTTGATACTATAAATTAAAAGGGAAAATGAAAAAAATAATTTTTTTATAAAATTTAATGCTTATACGCCTATTTAGAAAAAATCATTTAAAACAATGAAAAAGATGGAATAATTATTATATCAATATATATAACAAATATGTGCCCTAAAAAGTTTTCAGTTGCGAATTTTTTTTCCATAAGCGTACCAAACGGGGAAGAAGACTTGCCTTTTTTGGGGTAAAGAAGACTTGCCTTTTGCGATGCGGCTGAAATGAAAAATAATCGAAGAAAACCCACGGCCAAGAAAACTGTTAACAAATAAAAAAAACAATATTAAATTATCTTATCCACTCATTTCAGTTGCTTCCTCGACCCTCACTGACTCTTTATCATCAATTGGACTTGAATGGTTCTAACTTCAATGCCGCTCAAACCGTTAAACAAGTTATAAATTTCTTGTTATTGGCCAGCTATCTATATGGTGATAGAGAAAGTAACACTTTTCTCCTCCCTTTGAACATACCTTACAGTACACGTTACAAAATAATACCCATACAAGTATGAGAAAATTGGGAAAAAAGATCTTCCATTTAAAATTTTATTTGTGTGAAAAACGTAATAATTTTTTATACACAAAAAGCACCGATATTTTTTACTTTGCAAATTCTGTACATACAAAATATCGGTACTTTCATTTAAGTCTTTTTCACTAATAAAATTTTCAATTGGAGACGTTGACCCAATTTTACAAAGAAATCATAGATGTATTTGATATTAGAAATGAAGAGGGAAAATTAAAAAAAAAAAAATTTTACTTGATAAGATTTAATGTTTATGCCCCTATTTATAAAGAAAAAATATTTGAAACAATTAGAAATGGGGAATAATGATTATATCACTATAATAAATCCACAAAGTTCTCATTTACAGATCACTCTTCCATTAGCGTACCAAACGGCGCAAAAGACTTGCCTTTGCCAATTAATTATGATTGAAATGAAAGGGAAACAAAAAAAATTAATGCAGAGCCAAATAAATTCTTAAAAAATGAAATATTAAATTATCTTCTTGACCCTTTTGAGTTGACTCTTTATGACACAAATTCTTCTCTTCAATATGTCGGGTTGACCCCATGTCGCAAAGCTTTGGAAGCGGAACATCTTCACTAATTTCCCTCCTCACTTTAACATGTGACATTTATTTAGTAAAAATGTTATTATAATATTAAATATTAAATATTAAACAATAAAATAGATAGATAAATTTATAGTATTAAAATTTGATGTGAATAGTTTGCAATGCTAAATTTTTTATTATATTTAATATTATAATAATGTTTTTATGTAGTTTCGGATTTCAACCATTAAAAGTTAATATAACGGCAGAGACATTAAGTGAAAAGAGAATGAAGAGAAAAGTTAGTGAAAATGTTCTTCTCCCGATTTGGAGACCCTTACTAATACTTTATGATCAATGTATGGCCGAAAATCCTCACATCAATTTTAACCGTAAAATCCTAAAATTTTTTCAATAACTATACGGTTACATTTTAGTTATTTACATACAACAATGTATTGTATTGTGGTACGAAAGACCCAAATTCTGTTTGAAGAAACAAAGGGAGGCGAAAACATAAATTTAAAGAAATTATCGAGAAACAATTTTTTTTCAAATAACACGTTTGTCCACCAAAGTTTACGGGTCAATGTCCATTATAAGCGTGTCAAGTGGTGAATTTCTGAGATTCCATTGGGAAGTATTGAAGCCGACAAAATTTGAAGACTTCACAAATCCAAAACTAAAATCGAACAATTTGTCTCAAAAATTCATAAATTGATATTTGCGTGTGTAAGTATAAACACGTTACGTTACATGAATCATGTACTTAATTTCCTATTAAACCTTAAATTCGAAATATTTTTATTAAGAGGTCAAAATTTTGAAGTTCATTATGAGATATATACTCTCCGATCTTATTTATAAAATCATATTTAACATGTTTCATTGAGATAGAAGGAAAAAACCTTAAACATTACTGCCTTCGATCTTTAATATAAAAACTAATTGTACATTTAATTTGATCATAAACATAAGACCATAATCTTTTTTGTTTATCATATTTATCCTTTTTTCTTCAAAGTAATTCTTATTGTGATTGCACATGTTAAAGGTTCCAAGATAGAGCGACTCTAATGCACATGATTAACTAGAGTATTTAGGCAAGACAATATATGATTACAAATAATTAACTCAACTAATATTTTAATATTTATAAATTAGTTATCTAACGCTTATATTAAAGAACTAGAAGTATTATTCACTTTATCTTAAAATTTAATAAATTTTTTATTCTGTCCCTATTTTATTTACATTATACCATATGAGAATAAAATCTACACAATAATAAATGGCACATAAAATAAATTTGTTTGCAAAAAGAATTATGTATTCATATGAAAAATTTAATAATACATCTTATAAATGAGATCAAATAAGAATTTTCTCTATACCTTATAAATAGGAAAAAAGGAGTATTATATACAATAAAATCATACAAATATATAAGCTATGCATGAAACCGTTCATAAGAGTACTCGACTAAATTAGAGATGAAAGGGGAAAAATCATTTTATTTTATAAAATTGAATTTTTATGCCTTCATTTTTATTATAAAACATTTGAAACAATAAGAATGCAGGAATAATAGTTATATCAGTATAATCAATGCCCTACAAAAAGTTTTCAATTATAGGATTGTTTTTCCATTAGCGTAACAAACGGGGGAGAAGACTTGACTTTGTGATTGATTGATGAAATGAAAATGAATCAAAAGAACAATAAAAGGCGTAAAGAACACGTACATGGCCACATTTATGCCTGATGGAATGTTGATTCAACTTTTTCTGAAAATTTATGAAAATTAGTGTTCATATATAATCTAATATAACGCTAATATGGTCAAGAAATATGGAATTTTGTGAGGCAGATCCATTTGATAATTTTATTTTATGCCAAATAAACAAAAATTTCAATTAAGAACTTAAAGTGAAATATGAGAGATCTTTCATAACATACTCTTTAGAAAAAGTAACTCAATTTGAACATTATTTGAATATTAGGAGTATTGCAGAGATATAAAGAGATTACCATACCGTCAACAAATTTTTTTTTGGTATTATTTGAACGGCGAGCTAGAAGGTCTGGAAGTGACAATATTCAAAGTGATCTTTCATTGTCCAGCTACCGTTAATTCTTTTTGCCCCGAAATTTTGGTTTTGAGTGGTTCTAATTAGTCAAACCGTCAATCACGTTATAATACACAATGCAAAATAATAGATAATGATGATAAACAGAGAAAGAGAAATGGCGTAACATGTGCTTGATATTAGAGATGAAAAGGGAAAATTAAAAACAATAATTTTACTTGATAAAATTTAATGTTTATGCCCCTATTTAGAAAAAAGGCATTTCAAACAATGAAAAATAGGCAATAATGATTAAATGAGTATCAATCATAAATATATACTCAAAAAATTTGTGAACATTGGATCAAGGTTGTCACTCAAGAAAATTAAATACAAACAAAATTTCTTGAAACCATTAAATTAATTTGAACTCTCAAAATATCTCATTGCATGAGATTTTACTTGTTCAATTATTAAATTGTCCTCAATTTATTTTTTTAAGTATAAGTCGTCAGCAATTTAAAGTGTAATTATTAATAACTATTGCAGTATTTATTAACAACCATGCATTAAATTTTTGTAATGTGCTGAGAAAATGTGTTGTTAATATCTACTGCGATAGTTGTTAATGGTTACGTCTTAAATTGTTAATGACTGTCTTTTTAGTTGTTAATGCATACTTAAAAAGAAAAAAAAAAACAAGAGTCAAACAAGTAGAATTTCTTGCAATAAGTTTTCTTGAAATTTCATATTAATTTAATAATTTTAAGAGATTTTTTTATATTTAATTCTTTCAAGTGAGATTTTAACGTAGTTTTTTCAAAAAGTTTTCAATGACGGATTATTTTTTCATAAGCGTACCAAATAGGGTAGAAGGCTAGAAGACTTGTCTTTTGTGACGTGATCGAAACGAAAATGAGTCAAAGAAAGCTAAGCCAAGTAAATTGTTACAAATAAAAAATATTAGATTATCCTCTTTATTCATTTGAGTTGACACGCTTGTTTGTTTGAGTTGAAGTTAAAATTATGATAGTGCTGTCAATTTTTTGTCCAGCGGTTACAGAAGAATTTTGGACCGACAAAAAGGTATGGTACGCTCATGAGAAGACCAATAAGAATAAGGTTTGGTGAAGAGGGGCATATAACGCTTTTTCAATTCTTTTTTAGAGGGTTTTTGGAAACACTCAGAATCACTTTTCAGAAGCACTTTTCTGCAAATTGAAGCAAACTCCTCCACATATTTACTTCGTATACCGTAAAAGCACTTCTGAAACCATGGTTTTGTTCTTACCCAAACACCCCTTAATCTATTCAAATCTAATAATTTATATATTATCATAATATGAGATCGAATGGAAATAAACTATTTTTTTTTATGACGAACTAATAAATTTATTTTTATCATGACAAGTGTGGTATTGAATTATTCTAATTTAAATGCTACCTCAAACCATCAAACACACGAATTTCTTGCAATAAACTATACCCATATGGTGACAGTGAATGAAGACTTTTATCTTCCTTTTGA
This sequence comes from Neltuma alba, assembly GCF_004799145.2. NCBI lineage: Eukaryota > Viridiplantae > Streptophyta > Magnoliopsida > Fabales > Fabaceae > Neltuma > Neltuma alba. Next base: position 33,854 of record NW_021633343.1, on the reverse strand, counting down.
ATATATCATACAAATGCACAATACAAAATAATTAACGGTGAAAGTGTAAATTTGTCCTGAAAAGCGGACCAAATGGGGCAGAAAACTGGCCTTTGTGATGTGATTGAAATGAAAATGAATTAAAGAAAACTCACAGCCAAATAAGTTGACGGTAAATTAATGAAATATTAAATTATCTTATTGAGTACTACTCAAAACATAAATTTAAAGAAATTCTTGAGAAATACAAAAATTTTCTCTTTTTTTTTCCCTTGGACCAGCGAAACAAAAAATTTTCAAAGTACATGTAAATCAACCAAAGTTTGCTTAATTAGCGTTGACGGTCGACCTTGTAAACTGTTGAAGCCAACAAAATTTGAAGACTTTTCAAACCCAAGACCAAAATTTAATTTCTAAGATTCCATTCATTTATCAATCAAACTCATCATGGCAGCACCGACTTTGAATTGTCTTTTTTTCTTTTTCTTTTTTTTGCTTTAAAATCAATCAAACTAGCTTATGTTCATGAATTGATACTTTATTTGTCTCTCTCTCTATAGAGTACAAAAAAATAGCCTATTAGTAACGGAATTTAGTGACGGAATTTTAATCCATCACAAAATCTGTCACTAAAATTAGCAATAGAATTTAGTGACGGAAAATTTTTGTCGCTAAATTAGTGAAAGATTAGTGACGAAATTTTATTCCATCACTAACTTAGAGAAGGATTAGTGATGGAATCTTATTCCGTCACTAAATTCTGTTACAAGTCCGTCGCTAATTTTGTATTTGGCTAATATTGAAATACAACAAGGGAATCTTATTTTGCATTTGGCTAATATTCCCATCATAAAACATTCAAAGGTTTATAACCGCTTAAGAGAATAATACTAGCTTCAATTCTTAATATAAGAGCTAGTTGATTAATTTGAGTAGATTAATAAAATAATTAAGTTAGTTATTTGTAATAAATAGATATTGTCTTTTCTAAAATATTCCCGTGAATCAAGTGTATTAGCTAGAACAGCCATTATTATAAGAACTACCCTTAAAAAATGGATATATATAAGATATAAAATAAATTGGAGTCTTATATTTATATCAAAATAAAAATTAAATAATTCTTATATTAAGAACTATTTCTTTTGGTCCAAAATGGTAAAGCTAAATCACTTATTTATATATATATCAAACAAATTTATTAAATTAATTATTTGCAATAAATATGTTTTAATTTTTCAAAGTATCCTTTTGGTCATTATCTCATCAATAAAAATTCTCTTTAATATGCAATCAATAACTTAAAATTTTTTTATAAATTTTAGAGACAAAAGATATTGAGATATCAGTTTAAGAGTTAACTCTTACATTTACAACTATGGCAAGAATATTGAAAAACGTCCCTTTCTGTTATTTTTTCTACAATTCTTTGCATCCTCTCACACAAACTTTACAAAAATTAAAAATAAAACAAGCCTTATAAAGAAAGACTCATGTATCCCAAAAAAAAAAAAACAAAGAAAGAAAGACTCATGCCCCAACTTTTTCGGAACCCCTAGTTGTCCAGGTAAGTTGTGCTGAATCAACACCTTGTATATTTTTGGGTCTTCCATTTTTTTTACCCGAGGGTTTTCCAATTTAACACCTTATATTCTAAGTACATACGAATTTTTAAAAGATACATTCACCACATAATTTGGGATGCCCTTGTATGACGGCTCGTTGAACGGTTTCATTTAAGACCCTCTTTTTAATTATGACCATTTGATTGTTTGAATGAACTTGGTTGAAGTTTTTGAAGGATTTGAAAATTGGGAGGAAAATGAGGGCAAAAAAAATGTATGAATGAGCTTCTATATATATAGATAGACATATATATATATATATATAAATACATACTTGAAAATTATTTTTTTGGGAGAAATTGGCGGGTTCAAGCACTTGTTATACTTTTTTTTTTTTGTCCTCTTTCGTATTTAAAATATTTCATTGACCCTTATTTTTTATTGGATTTTAATGATGTCAAATGAAACAGTAAAACACAAAACTGGTAAAATAGGGAGGAGGAAAAATTAAAGAGAAGATGTTGTTATCTCTTTTGTTTAGATAGACAAGAGAAAATAGAAGTGAAAAAATGAGCAAATATCTAAATAACTAAAATATTCTTATCAAAATATATCATATTTAAAATTAAACCAAATTAAATATTGCAATAGGAACATTATACTAACATTAACATTATCAAGTAATTTAAAATCAAGTTATTTGGTTTGTATATATATATTCATATTATCATACTGTAAAACCAAATTATTTAATAAAAAGTGAATAATCTTTTGAATATAATAAAAAAATAAATATGGAGAGGAAAAGAGAGGAGAGACAGTCACAAAATCTTATTTTTCTTCCCAGACCCCTCAATATATAAAGAGAAAATTTGAAGAGCAAATGAGACGCGTGGCCTATTTTATTTTCTCCCCCACTTTTCTACTCTGCTTCAATGGGAAGAAAAGTTGGGAGGAAAGAAAACAGGAGAGGAATAGAGAGAAGGAAAAAGTAAATAGAAGATGTTATCAAAAAACTAGAGAGAAGATGTTATTATCATCTTGCTTGGATAGATGAGAGAAAAATAGGGGGAAAGAAAATGAATAAATACCTAAATAACTAAAATACCCTTATCAAAATATATCATATTTAAAATTAAATCAAATTAAATATTGCAATAGGAATATTATACTAACGTTAGCGTCGTCAAATAATTTCAAATCAAATTATTTGGTTTATATATATTTTCATAGTATTATATTTTAAAAGCAAATTATTTAATAAAAAATATTCTTGTAAGATTAAAAAATAAAAAAATGAATAATTTTTTAAATATAATAAAAAGAACATAAATGTGAGAGAAAGAGAGAGGAGGGACAATCAAGAAAATCTTGTTTTTCTTCCTGAGTCTCTCCATATTTGGAGAGAAAATGAGATATGGAGTCTATCTTTTTTTTTTCTCACTTTTTCTTCCTCCCATATTTTCTCTCCTATCTAATCCTAAAATCTTGTGCCTGTGATGAATTGGTGGATACATGTATCAATTAAATGAATTTTGTTAGGATGAGGATCAATTGAATTAGGATCGATTCTGAAATAATTCATTACATTGATATTTAGAAAACTCATTTCTCCTTATATTTTCCCCTCTAGTTTTCTTTCCTCCCTAATTTTATTTTAATCCAAGCAAGGGGTTCCTTCCTCTCATATTTTCTCTCATATCCAAGTAAGAAAAAAAACTGATTTCTCTCCATATTTTTTTAATCTAATTTTCTCTCAATGCGAATAAGGGGTAAAAAAACGAACAGAAGAATTTATGAACTTACGAAAAAAGGGGTCACGATGTTGTTAATGGGCTAAAATGCTTTTAGGCCCAAGGTTTTCATGAGAGGACAAGCCTAGTTGAATGTTAACGTTAAGTAATAAAGCAATTGAGGCTCGTGTTTTGCATGGTCATATTTTCAGTTTTAAGAGTTTGGCAAAAACAAGAAAAAATTGTTGAGAGTTTAAAATTTGAAATAAAATCATTTTGCTTATTTTAAATTCCTGCTTGCAGCATTATTCTGAACAATCATATATCGATCATAAAGTCTGGAAGTAGAAAGTGATTTTCACATATTTATAAAAACCTAAAATCCTTTAATAGAACAACGAACAAACTAAAAGTTTCTTTAAATCATTAATTAAATGAGAAAGGTTGAATGGTTGATAATTAATTCAAATAACATAAGTTGATGACATGTCTGTACCAGAAAGAAAAAAAGTTGCTAATACGTGGAAAATTTTATTCACACGATGATCAAATAGTACATAGCATACAAATGAAGGCAAATCACTTGAAATTCATTTTTTAAAAAAAAGGGAAAGACAATAACTTGCATTAAAATATACAGTACATTACATTCCAATCACTGACAAGATATTTAAGAAACATGAAATAATAACCATAGTGGAAACATGGAAAAAAAGATGACGCAATATATCACACGAAGCCACATTTTGTGCCTAATTCACTCTTTGATTCTGATGGGCTCTTTTCCTTGTCCTTTTTGCTTGTTTCTTAGGCCTGGCTTGAAAAATTCTGACAAGCTCTTTAGGTTTTCCAGTTAAGAAAATAACTTGACCCATGAATATTCCAAACACCATCCCACATCCATATCCCAAAGCCACTGGTTTCCAACCAAATCCAAATTTGTCATTACTTGACGAAGTTGGTTGTGGTAATTTTCCTTCATCATGGTTACATGCTTTTGACAATTGAAATCCACACAGTCCTAAATTTCCCTCAAAAGAATCTTGTGAAAATGTATCAAACTGCTTACCTGTTGGTATTTCTCCGACAAGCTGATTTTGTGAAAGATTCAAAACTTCGAGAAAGTTGAGATCTGCTAGTGCAAGAGGAATCTCACCTTTAAGCAAGTTTGATGATAAATCCAACGATTCTAGGTTTGTCAAGTTTGCAATGGATTGAGGAATCGGACCAGTGATTTTGTTGTGGGAGAGATTAAGCCCTTTGAGTAAATGCAGCTCACCAATAACATGTGGAATCTCTCCATCAAACATGTTTTTTGACAAATCAATGGATGTGAATGTAGTTATGATCTTTACCAACTCCAAATCAACACCTTTCAATGTGACCATCACTGATTCTTGATACTGATAAGGTACATTACGGATTTCCAAGTAATCTAGTGTGGTTGAAACAAAGTCAACATTCATCATTCCTTTAAATTCCTTGATGTATGTTATTGGCAAAGATCCTGTAAAACGGTTGTTGGAAACATCGAAAATTCTTAACATGAGAAAAGGATGTTTGGTGTTGGAACTATGAATGGCACCGTAGAACTTATTATCTCTTAAAATGAGTACCTGTAGCTCCGGTAAGCCTTCAAGCCAATCGGGAAATTTGTCATTGATCTTGTTTGCTCCCACATCTAAAATTTGTAATTGCTTGCAATGGGTCAAAGACAAAGGCAACCGTCCGTCAAATTGATTGTTGTTCAAATGCAAAGATTCCAAATAATTGCTCCTAGAAAAATTGTTTGGTATAGATCCGACAAAATTATTCATATGCAGATCTAAACTCTCAAGATTTGGGAGAGCAAAAAGGCACTTTGGGATGTGGCCCGACAAGTTGTTGTGGGATAAGATGAGTATCTCAAGTGAGCTTGCATTGCAAAATGAGGAAGAAATGTGTCCATTGAATTTGTTGTTGGACACTGAAAAGAATTCAACATCAAAGGATGGAATTGGGAGATTTCCTGGCAACAAGTTGAAGCTGAGATCAAGAAACCTCAAGTTTCTCATTGAAAGATGTTTAGCTGATGTCAAGTTATTATGAGAGAGATCCAAAGCATCCAAAGAACCATTCCCTACGTTATTGAACCATTGGGGAATATCTCCATGAATTTTGTTATTGGAAAGATATAACCACTTCAAATTTTGAAGGCTTCCTAATTGTTTAGGAAAGTCATTGATGTTGCAAGAGGACAGATCTAACAGTGTAAGATTGGGAATGGTATGGTGAACATCATTATTAGAGCTAAGTGAGAGAAACTTGTTGTTTGAAAGATCAAGATGTTCTAGATTTTGAAGCTTTGAGAATTGATGAAGACTAATAGGGCCTCTCAAATTATTTGATGACAGACTTAGATGGGAAAGATTTAGGAAACCAAAAATTGACTCAGGAAGACCTTGCAACTTATTACCATCAAGATGCAATTGCAACAAATTTGGAAGGCCAATGAATTTCGGAAGGATAATGATATGACAAGAATCTAAATGTAAGAACTCAAGATTAGGAATGGTGTAGTTAAGATTATTATCAGAGATAAGTGAGAGAAACTTGTTGCTTGAAAGATCAAGATATTCTAGATTTTGAAGCTTGGAAAATTGGTAAAAATTAACAGAGCCACTCAAGTTATTTGATGATAGACTCAAAAGAGAAAGATTTATGAGGGTGAAAATTGACACGGGAAAATTACCTTGTAGCTTGTTGTCAGAGAAATGAAGAAATTCCAAATTTGAAAGGTTTCCGAACACATCTAGCAACAAGCCACTAAAATAATTTTGACTGAGGTCCAATGAAGTAAGACTTGACATATTTGGAAGAAATGAAAGCTCACCACTAAAATTGTTTTCTGCAAGGTTCAAATCAGTTAATTGAGTGAGGTTTCCAAAACTTGTAGGAATAGGCCCATAAAATTGGTTACCCCGAAGACCCAAAAAATCAAGAGACTTCAAATGGCCTATGGAATTTGGTAAGAGACCATTAAAATAATTGCCATTGAGGTCCAATGAAGTGAGACTTTGAAGATTTGAAAGAAATGAAAGCTCACCACTAAAAGTGTTTTCTGCAAGGTTCAAATCAGTTAATTGAGTGAGGTTCCCAAAACTTGTAGGAATAGGCCCATGAAATTGGTTCTCTTGAAGACCCAAAAAATCAAGAGACTTCAAATGGCCTGTGGAATTTGGTAAGAGACCATTAAAATAATTGCCACTGAGGTCCAATGAAGTGAGACTTTGAAGATTTGAAAGAAATGAAAGCTCACCACTAAAATTGTTTTCTGCAAGGTTCAAATCAGTTAATTGAGTGAGGTTACCAAAACTTGTAGGAATAGGCCCATGAAATTGGTTCTCTTGAAGACCCAAAAAATCAAGAGACTTCAAATGGCCTATGGAATTTGGTAAGAGACCATTAAAATAATTGCCACTGAGGTCCAATGAAGTGAGACTTTGAAGATTTGAAAGAAATGAAAGCTCACCACTAAAAGTGTTTTCTGCAAGGTTCAAATCAGTTAATTGAGTGAGGTTCCCAAAACTTGTAGGAATAGGCCCATGAAATTGGTTCTCTTGAAGACCCAAAAAATCAAGAGACTTCAAATGGCCTATGGAATTTGGTAAGAGACCATTAAAATAATTGCCACTGAGGTCCAATGAAGTGAGACTTTGAAGATTTGAAAGAAATGAAAGCTCACCACTAAAATTGTTTTCTGCAAGGTTCAAATCAGTTAATTGAGTGAGGTTTCCAAAACTTGTAGGAATAGGCCCGTCAAATTTGCAACGTTTAAGACTCAAAATATTAAGCGACTTCAAAGACAAGGAGCTTGGTGCAATGGAAGACATATTTACATCATCTAAAACAAGTTCTCTCATATCAGTCATGTTTAGAGCAAGCTTCTCCCAAGTGGATGGTTCAAGTCTTAAACTCAACCCTTCAAATCCATTCATAGACAAATCAAGAGAGACCAACTTAAACAATTCTGCAATTTTAGGAGAAATTTCACCAGCAAAAGTAGAATAGCTTAAGTTTAGATGCATCAGAGTGGAAAGACCACCAAAATGAGATGATATCAAAGACCCACTAAAATTGTTGTGAGCTAAGTTGAGTGTTTGGAGATGAGAAAGTTGGAAGAGGCTATTGTTTGGATGGAGTTGACCTTGGATCCAACTACAAGTAAGATCAAGGCCAATCACATGACCAGACATGGAGTCACACGTGATCCCATCCCACAAGCAACAGTTTGAATCATTTCCCCACGAAGCTGTCTTTGGGTAAGATGAGTTCTTAAACTGTATAGTATAACTATTATCATCACCATGAAACTCATCACACTCCATTGAAGCAGAATGATCAAGAGAGAGAGAGTTTTTAAAATGAAAAAGCGCAATGGAATCATGAGAATTACATAATGGGGGGTTGAGAGAAGAAAGGGAAGGAGAAAGAAGGAACAAGCAGAAACAGATGGTGATTCGAAACGCCATGTAGCGAAGTTAGAAGGCTGTGAATATCAAGGAGTGAAGGATATGGTATCTAACATATGAGGCTTCTTTTATAGGCAGAGCTACGCATGATAAAAGGTTTGTCATAGTAATTGCTGGCTCAAGTCACTTTCTTCTTCCAACTTGGATTGAAGAATTTGATGGGAACTAAAATATAATCAGAATTGATTGAAAAAAACTAACATGAAATATTCTCACCATTAAAAACTGGTTGGTTTCAGTATATAAACTTTGGGCTTGTAAACACAAATTAATTTTAGTACACTGTGTATTTAATTCTTATAATTCCTAATTGTAAATAGAATTATAAGCCTTTTTTTCCTACCATAACAGAATTATAAGTGAAGTCTTTTATTTCTATTATTTAACGCGTAATACATTCACTGACATGTTGGTCATGACAAACAGATTTGCTCATAACATCACTGTAGCCCTTACTCATAATATAATATTTCTTTGTATTATAGCTTTAATATAGAATAATATTCGCAAGGTAAGGGCCTGTATACTAGCAAGTTATTAAAAAAATTACTTTTGCAAAAAATAATTAAACTAATTTTATTTAATGAGTAGTAATTAATAGTATTGTCATGGTCGTTGAAAATGAAATATTAAAAATAAAAGAAAAAATTGTGCTACCCAATTTTATTTTGCAGAAGGCTTACGTATTACGTATATCTTTTAAATGGAATAGAAATTTCTATAATTAAGGAAAATAAAAATAAGTTCATTATATCATATATATCGAAAGAGGGGTAGAGGCTACCAAAAAAAAAAGTTGTTTCCTTGGAGGAAAAAAAAAGAAAGACTTATTAAGAGAATATACAAAAAAAATCTATTTTACATTTTACAACAGAATATTCCTCTCGTATACTTATTTTGAAAATATAAAATCACTTAAAATAAATTAATTCAAATATTCACTTGACTAGACAAATGGTCCTGGCAACACGTCGAACGTGCTTGACTGAACGAACATTGATTAAACTTTTCCAAAAATTTGTGGTGAAGCGTTTTGAAAATTAGTGTTCATATGTAATTTAATAATTACTAATATAGTCAAGAAATACGGAATGTTGTGAGGTCTGTCAATTTTCAATTTGATAATTATATTTTATGCTAAAATAAAAAACAGTTTCAATTAAGAACTTGAACAAAGTGAAATATGAGAGACCTTATAACATACTCTTTTGAAAAAGCAATTAAATTTCAAAATTACTATCCTGATTCTTAACATAAGACCCAGTTACATAATTACATGTTATATAATTTCTCTAAAATACTTATGTATATCATTATATTATATATTAATTTATAAAAGTAACAAGATAAACATAAATATATTAAGGTAATTGATTAACTTTCTTGATCTGCTCAAACAAATTAATTAAATATTATATTAAGGATCAGAGGTAGTATTTGAATACAAAGAGGGTGGGAGAAATATAAGAGATTACCATATTATCCAAAAAAAATTGGCATTATTTTTTTGTCAGATTTTTTTCAGTTTTATTTGAATGGCGTGCTAAAAGGTTTGGAAGTGAGAAATTTCAAAATGGTCCTTCATTATCCAGGTGCCATTAATTCATTTTTGTCCCAAAATTTTGATTTTGAGTATATACACACACAGAAATAGTATACCATAAGTTTGATATTATAAATTAAAAGGGAAAATGAAAAAATAATTTTGTTTGATAAAATTTAATGCTTATACGCCTATTTGGAAAAAAATCATTTAAAACAATGAAAAAGAGGGAATAATTATTATATCCATATGGTGATAGAGAAAGTAAGACTTTTCTCCTCCCTTTGAATAAAATCATACAAATATATAAGCTATGCATGAAACCGTTCATAAGAGTTCTCGACTAAATTAGAGATGAAAGGGGAAAAATCATTTTATTTGATAAAATTGAATTTTTATGCCTTCATTTTTATTATAAAACATTTGAAACAATAAGAATGCAGGAATAATGGTTATATCAGTATAATCAATGCCCTACAAAAGTTTTCAATTATAGGATTGTTTTTCCATTAGCGTAACAAACGGGAGAGAAGACTTGACTTTGTGATTGATTGATGAAATGAAAATGAATCAAAAGAACAATAAAAGGCGTAAAGAACACGTACATGGCCACATTTATGCCTGATGGAATGTTGATTCAACTTTTTCTGAAAATTTATGAAAATTAGTGTTCATATATAATCTAATATAACACTAATATGGTCAAGAAATATGGAATTTTGTGAGGCAGATCCATTTGATAATTTTATTTTATGCCAAATAAACAAAAATTTCAATTAAGAACTTAAAGTCAAATATGAGAGATCTTTTATAACATACTCTTTAGAAAAAGTAACTCAATTTGAACATTATTTGAATATTAGGAGTATGGTAGAGACATAAAGAGATTACCATACTATCAACAAATTCTTTTGGCTATTATTTGAATGGCGAGCTAAAAGGTCTGGAAGTGACAATATTCAAAGTGATCCTTCATTGTCCAGCTGCCGTTAATCCCCCCCCAAAAAAATTTTGGTTTTCAGTGGTTCTAATTACTCAAACCGTCAAACACGTTATAATACGCAATACAAAATAATAGATAATAATACAACACACACAGAGAAATAGTATAACACATGTCTGATATTAGAGATGAAAAGTGAAAATTAAAAACAATAATTTTACTTGATAAAATTTAGTGTTTATGCCCCTATTTAGAAAAAAGGCATTTCAAACAATGAAAAATAGGCAATAATGATTATATGAGTATCAATCATAAATATATGCCCAAAAAATTTGTGAACATTGGATCAAGGTTGTCACTCAAGAGAATTAAATACAAATTTTTTTTTGAAATCATTAAATTAATTTGAACTCTGAAAATATCTTACTGCATGAGATTCTACTTGTTTAGTTATTAAATTGTCCTCATTTTATTTTTTAAGTATAAGTCATCAACAATTTAAGGTGCAATTATTAATAACTATTTCAGTATGTATTAACAATTCATGTATTAAATCTTTGTGATGTACTGAGAAAATGTATTATTAATATTTATTGTAATAGTTGTTAATCGTTATGTCTTAAATTGTTAACCACTGTTTTTTTTAGTTATTAATGCATACTTAAAAAAAAGATTTAAACAAGTAGAATTTCTTGCAATAAGTTTTCTTGAAATTTCATATTAATTTAATAATGTTAAGAGATTTTTTTATATTTAATTCTCTTAAATGAGATTTTAGTGTATTTTTTCCAAAAAGTTTTTAATGACGGATTATTTTTTTATAAGCGTGCCAAACAGGGTAGAAGTACAGAAGACTTGTCTTTTGTGACGTGATTGAAACGAAAATGAATCGAAGAAAGCTATACCAAGTAAATTGTTAACAAATGAAAAATATTAAATTATCTTCTTTACTCGTTTGAATTGACGCGATTGTTTGTTTGAGTCAAAGTCAAAAGTATGATAGTGTTGTCATTTTTTTGTCCAGCTGTTACAGAAGAATTTTGGACCGACAAAAACGTATGATACGCTTATGAGAAGACTAATAAGAATAAGGTTTGGTGAAGTGGGGCACATAATGCTTTTTCAACTTTTTTTTAAAATCTCTTCAAATCTAATAATTTATATATTATTATAATATGAGAAAGAAAATGAGATAACCAACATCGAATGGAAATAAACTATGTTTTTCAATGACGAACTAATAAATTTATTTTTATATCGCAACAAGCGTGGTATTGAATTAGTCTAATTTAAATGCTACCTCAAACCGTCAAACACACGAGTTTCTTGTAATGAACTATGCCCATATGGTGGCAGTAAATGAAGACTTTTCTCTTCCTTTTGAATATATCATACAAATGCACAACACAAAATAATTAACCGTGAAAGTGTAAATTTATCCTGAAATTTTTTATTAATTTTGAGTGCAAATTTATTTTGAATATTTGAAATTATAATAATATTGCTCCTTATCATTAAAAAGTTAATATTATTTATTAAAATGATAGCATTGATCGTTAACATTTTTAACGGTATGAAAATAATATTGTTATGATCTTGAAATATTGGGATAAATTTGCACATTAACCCATAAATAATACATATGCAACAAAGTATAGAATATGAAAGTCTATTTGATAATGTATTAATTAAATTTATTTGATAAAATTTAATGTTCATGCCCCTTTTTATTAAAAAATAAAAATAAAACAATGACAATTTATTGAGAACTGAAAAATAATGATATTATATATATATATATATATATATCGGTCAGTATAGTAACCCTACTACCCATTTGGGACAATGAACGAGTTTTTGATAGAAGTGGAAGTGAAAACAGAAGTAGAAGGAGTGGAACTAGAAATAGAAGTGGGTTCTAAAGCATGTTTGGTATGAGGATGGAAGTGGGATATAATTTTTAATTAAAATATAATTTATATTGTAAAAATACTAAAATACCCTCAGTAGGGGGAAAAAATCCACTCCCACAGTCATGGCCATCCACTCGCGCATGACCATCGGACTCCACTGGAAAGAAATCGTCCACTGCTGGTGATAGTTCATCAACCATTAGACAATTAATCCAAACTCAATTATCAATCCAAGCAATATATAAATCAAATCCAAATACAAATATCAGCCAACAACACAAAAGGGGAAAAAAGCAAAGAAAGAGATTGAGAAAAGACATATTGCAAGGTCTATGAAGCAAGAAAATCAAAAGCTGTGTGAGGGAAAGGAAGGGAGACGAGGACGATGGCACCGATGCTTCTCAGATATGACGCTGCCACCCCTGCCTCTCAGTCTATAAATCACGACATCTCCCCTCCTGCTCTTAGATCTGAAGTCAACAGAGAAAGAGATGGAGATTAAAGAGGGAGAAAGCTGCAGAGGAAGAAGATGGGACCTCCCACTCTCAGATCTGAAGTCGACGAAGAAGAAGATGATGGAGATTGAGGGAGGGTGCAACAGAGCAAGATGAGGAGATTGGGCAACGAAGTTGAGGGAGATGGAGGTTAGGATCATAGAGAAAGGCGATGAAGATTGTAGATCGCGTCCTCGCCCCCCACCATCGTCCTCCGTCGTCGTTGTCGTCATTGCAGGTGGAGCTGAATGGGAGTGCCGTCACTAGAGGTTGCTGAAAGGGAAGAAAAAAGGGTCATAATATGAGGGGCAAACCTGTCAATAGATAAAAAAAACTGAGGGTATAACCGTGAGAAAATCTCACTTCCTGGGAACTCAAACCAGTTCCTTGGGTAAGCCATGGAACCTGATTCCATCAATTTGATGGAAGTGAGTTCCATGTAGAAGTGGGTTCCATTGCAACAAACATGTCAATTTTATGATTCCACTTCCATTTCGCCACCCTCAATTCCAATGCACCAAATGGGGCATTCAATGTTTTCTTTTCTTCTTTTTTGGGGAATACCTTATCATGTTTTCTATTACATTATTATTTTTTCCAAAAGTGAACCAAATGGGCCAGAAGACTGGCCTTTGTGATGTGATTGGAATGAGAATGAATTAGAGAAAACTCAGCCGAATAAGTTGATAATAAATTAATGAAATATTAAATTATCTTATTGAGTACTACTCAAAACATAAATTTAAAGAAATTCTTGAGAAATAAAAAATTTTCTTTTCTTCTTTTGGGACCAGCGAAGCAAAAAATTTTCGGAGTACATGTAAATCAACCAAAGTTTACTTAATTAGCGTTGACGGTCATTATAAACTGTCGAAGCTAACAAAATTTGAAGACTTTTCAAACCCAAAACAAAAATTTAATTTCCAAGATTCCATTCATTTATCAATCAAACTGATTGTGGCAGCACTGACTTTGAATTGTCTTTCTGTTTTTTTTCCTAAAATCAATCAAACTAGAGTATGTTCATAAATTGATACTCTATTTTAGTCTCTCTCTCTCTTTATATCTATATACTCTTCTGATCTTTAATATAAGACTCATTTAACTAATTTGATTAGATTAAAAAAGTTAAATAAGTTAGTTAATTATAAGAAATGTGACACATTTTTTCTAAGACACCATAATTATTTTTTTAATACCCCCTCTCCACTTGATTATAGTTGAGAGAGTATCCATAGAAGTAATTTAGAAAAAATTAATAAATATGAGAAATAGGTCTTATATTTAAAACCAAAATCAACTCAACAATTGAGTCCTATATTAAGAACCAGTGGAGTATATATTTTTAAAAACACATATACAAATAATGCTTTTAATTTTTTAAAATCAATGAGGAATTTCTTTAAATTTATAGATTTGGCGTAGATGACACCTTTGGTTTTAATTAATACATTTTCTTTTACTAATACTGAAATATCATACTTAATCTATCACACGAACTTCATAATGAAACCTTTATACACTTTTTAATTTTTATATATAAATTCCCAGCTAATATTTCAAATTAGTTGTCCTCAAACTGAGTGTTTGAGTTACGTTATTGACCACTTCAACATACACTCCATCATTGTTGCTCGTGTATATCAATATTATGAGAGAATTACAATCAGGTTTAAAAAAAAAGGATTTACATTAGCAACTGAAAAGAATTTAATGATAAGTTTCAAAATAGAAAATGATAATATGTTTATGTTGGTCACTTGTCATTGGGATTTATTAACAATTATTTTCTTTTCTTAAAACCTCATTGTAATTCTTCCTACTATTATATACTTTTGTATTAATTAGAAATTCAATGTTGCTTGAGGACTTGCGGGGTAGCCCTTTGATGATGTACCACATCAGCTTATGCATGTGTGTGTGTTAATTTTTAATTAAGGAGCCCCATTTGAATGATATTTCTGGCCTACAAGGGTGTTTTTCGTTGCTATAAAGAGGAATCCTTCAAATATATATTTATTCTTCCTTCGATGTTAATTGTAAAACCTTATTTATAATCTATAAACGATGTCTTATAATTAGAACTAGAGGTAGTATTTTGTTCTTATGTTTGATCTTTATGGTTAGGATGTTTCTCAATTAAGTTCTCTGATTATTAGAATTTTTTCAGTTTTGTGCTGTGGTTTAAGCATATCTTAAGTCAATTTCATGAGGATAAACTTGATAGGTTAAATCATCCTCCACAACTTTGGGACTACTTCAAAACACATAGTTTGGCCAGACATTTACTAAATAATATATATCCGACTTCTCAAATGTTAGTCTCAGTGGCTCCATCTTCACGACTATAGGGCCAAGGGCTAACCTGTTTAGGACTGCGGACTTTTTTTTTTTTTTTTTAAATTATTTGATATATTTTTAAATCAGAAAATATATTTATATGATAATGGATATTTTTCTATTAAAGTTCAATATAATAATTTGACACTTTTAATTGCTAGTATTTATGATTTAAATTAAAAAAGTATCTAATTTAAATTTTAGATAATGATTTGATTTATATTTTATGTGTTACTCTTCCAGTCCTTAATATAGAACATAATTATTAAGTTGATTTTGGTCCTAAATATAAGAACTATTTTTCTTATTTATAATTTTTTTTCTAAATTATTACTATGAATATTCCCTCAACCATAATCACGTAAAAGAGAGAGAGATGATATTAAGAAAGATGATTATGGTGTTTTAAGAAAAGCGTATTATATTTCTTATAATTAACTAACTTATCTAACTTTTTTAATCTAATTAAACTAGATAAATATGTTTTATATTAAGGACCCGAGGAATATTATCTCTAGCAATGAAGATCATATCAATGATGTTGCTATTCTTTAGGATTGAAAAAATGAAATTTTGTAAACTGGCCTAAAATTTCGTGCGGCCTCACCCTCCTACGTAAAGACTGAGTTTTGTAAAATGGCTCCCGCGGCCCGTTAAAGGCCGGCCTATTTCCCAGTCCCACTGTTGACGCACCTTTACCAGATCTTTCGTTTCAGACGGAGGGAGGAAGTGACGGAGGGAGTAGCAAAATCCTCTCGGTCACGGCCAACCAAACAAACATCCGTTTTGGCTTTCCCGGTTCCCACAAAGGAATTTCCGAGAGAAAGGTCAAAGCAGATCAAACGGGTAATATCTCTCCCTTCCCCTTTTGGTTAATCCATTTCATGTCGTGCCATAGGCGAGTTTTATTCTAGAACTACGATATTTTTTAAAATGAAAATTCTAGTATGAATTTTAGTCCATCCCATGTTGTTCTGATTTTTCATTGAAGTAAATTCATTTCGAGAATGGGATGGTTTACTATGATTTCTCTTTGTGAATTCTACAGATTCACCTTCGATAGCAATAATATTCTGTTTCCGTAATCCCTGTTGTTGATTGATCTAATTTAATGTTTATGCCATATGTATATAAA
Source organism: Neltuma alba (assembly GCF_004799145.2). Lineage (NCBI taxonomy): Eukaryota > Viridiplantae > Streptophyta > Magnoliopsida > Fabales > Fabaceae > Neltuma > Neltuma alba. The sequence continues at coordinate 17,698 of NW_021633343.1, read as the reverse complement.
AAACATTTAAAACAATGAGAACTGGGGAATAATATGATTATATCAGTATAATAAATACCCTGCACAGTTTTCATTTACGTATTATATTTTCCCATAAGCGTAACCAACAGGGCCTCCTTGTCATGCGATGAATCAAAGAAAATTCAGACCCAAATAAATTTTTAAAAAATGAGATGTTAAATTATGTTCTTGACTTATTTGAGTTGACCCCTAAAGACAGAAATTCCTCTTCAATATGTTGGGTTGAGCCACGTCATCTCATGTGACAGAGTTTTGAACTTTGAAAACCCTCACATCAATTTTAACGAATTTTATACATAACAGATGATAGATTGGATGTATTTTGCTGATAAAATCTTCAAACAGGCACTTTTAAAACTTCTCCTACTAAAATTTATCGAATACCTATATACACCGTTACATTTTAGTTATGTACATATAGCAATGTATTCTACAAGATGTGGAAGATGAAAAATTATGTTTTAAGAGAAATAAAGGGAGGTCAAAAAACTTAATTTAGAGAATTATTATTGAGAAATAATTTAATTTTTTCAAAGGACATGTATATCAACTAATAATGTTTACATGTCATTGTCATTTCTATTTACATATACATCAAGTTGCAAATTTTTAAGATGCCGTTGGAAGATGTCGAAGCCGACAAAATTTGAAGACTTTACAAATCCTGACTCACAAGTTCATAAATTGATATTTACGTGCCTCAATATATTTACAATCTTTGATTTTAAAGTTACTTATTTGTAATAAATATCAGTTATTTTTTCTAACATACTCTTTTTAATTATGCTTACTTGTATTTGGCTCAACAGAGAGAAGGGGGGAAAGGAGAGGGTAGCTATAAAAGGGAGGGGAGGGAGAGGGGAGGGAGGGAAGATATTTTAATGATCTCCTATTTGGATTGATTGGAGGGGAGGGGAGGGAGCAATTTTAATGATATCTTACTTTGTTTTAATAAAAAATTAACTATTTTAACCTCATAAAATTTAAATGAATTTTCTCACTATTTTATTTTATTAAGATATAACTATATATATATTGCAACTCACCAATTTTGACTTGCAAGAAAACAGTCATACACTTATAGGATATCAAGATAAAAAGTCAAAAGTAATAGATTTCAATCAAATAAAAGACCTTGAAATTGAAAGAAAATACTAACGGCCTCTTGGAATTAGAATAAGAGGGAAAAAAAAAGATTCACAAATGCTCACTAATTGTAGAGACAATTATCTCAACAACCTCTTGCTAGATGTTCAAGAAAACTCTCTTATGTAGAAATATTTACGACTGATTAGGGGTTAACAAATCGAAAAGATATATGAGGAATTAAAATATTATCTCTTATCTCCCCTCCAAAAAACGCCACTTTTGGAGGGGAGGCTAGAAGGGAAGATGAGGGGAGAAGAACCCCTCCCTTCTTTAAAAAATATCTTAACCAAACAAAAGAAGAGGAGCAACTCTCCTCCCTTTCTAAAAAATTTTACTAGCCAAATAAGGAGAGGGGAGCAACTTCCCTCCCTTCCCCTTCAAAAACCCCATACCAAACAGTGTTAGATGGAAACATCCTTAATAAATGTAATCAATATGGGATATCTTGGATAATAAATTATAAATTTGAAAGACAAAATAAATTAAAATCTTATATTTATGACCAAATTCACCCCACTAACTTGTATATTAAAGAGCGAAAATATATTAAATTATGCAAATAATGTATCTAATTTGGTTCAAAATCAATAAGGAATTTTAAAATTTATAAATTTGGATAGAAAACACATTTGCTTTTCATTAATACATTACTTCACAACCATCGCAATATCATCTTTCATCAAGCACAAACTTTATAAAATTTTACTCTTTTTTCTTCTGTGTTGTCATCTCTGAACTCGAGTTATAAAGCTAATATTTTGACTACATAAAAAGAGTTTTTTTTAAAGTTTTCTTAAGAAATAAATGGATATTAAATTGGGTGGATTAAAACAATTTTTTTTTTGGCTATTAATTGAATGACGCGCTAAAAGGTTTGGAAATGAGAAAATGGTCCTCCATGGTGGAAGCGTCCAGCACGCTATGGTGACAGTGAATGCAAGACTTTTCTCCTCCCTTTAAACATACCTTACAATATGCTATCTCCCGGTTCTTAATATAAAAATTATATAATAGATTCTTTTTAGTTTTAAATATAAAATATTAACTTATTTTGTCTCCAAAATTCATAATTTTTACCTCATATGATCCCTATTATATTATAACTGTACATGTTAAAAGGTTTCTATTAAATAGGACTTATTCGGTTCTAAATATAAAACCCTTTTTATAGTATAATTTACACTATGAAAGGGGTTTAAATTACACTATGAAAGGGGTCTTATATTTAGAACCAAAGGAGTAGTACTTATTTATTATAAATAACTAATTTAATTAATTTTTATAATATTCACATATCAGTTATATCTAATTTTTATATTAAGAATGGGAGGTATAATATATACATCCGCGCATGCATGCATCCATCAATGCATAGATACATACATAGAGATATATATATACACACAAACACACATGGAACGAAGGAATCACACACACGATTAAGTGGGAACAGTGTGAAGGAGATCGAATGAGAAGATGAAGATGGAACTTGGCATTTCAAGGCTCTCAAGTCTTGTTCCAATCCTGTTCTCCATTGTTGTAATAGGCTGCTGCTTGATTGCTGCTGAAGGTGGTGATGACTGCCAAGAGAGTGGCAAGTTGCCAGGGAAGAACCCCCCACCTGGGAAATGCAACGAAGACGACAACTCAAAGTGCTGTGCAGAAGGCGAGAGCTATTCCATCTTCCAGTGTTCGCCGCCGGTGACTGAGCAGACAAAGGCCATCCTAACCTGAACAGCTTTCAGGAAGGCGGAGACGGCGGAGGGCCATCAAGTGCGACAACATGTATCACTCCGACGCCGAAGCGGTGGTGGCACTTTCAACAGGATGGTTCGGGTCCGACGACATAATAGGTGCCACAAGAGCATCATTATCTCCGGCAACGGAAAGGAGGTGAAGGCGACGGTGGTGGATGAGTGTGACTCCACACAAGGCTGTGATGAAGAGCACGATTTCCAGCGTCCATGCCGTAATAATGTCGTCGATGCTTCCAAAGCAGTTTGGAAGGCTTTGGGTGTGGACGAAAACGGCAAGGACGAGCCTGAAATTGAATGGTCGGAAGCATAGAGGATATAGTCACGAGAAGTGATATGTATTCCTACAATAATCTATCTCTATGCACTGGGGGCTGGTTTCCAGTTATATATTTGGCCACATGCCAATTATATATTTTTAAAATCTTTAACATGCAAAATTGATCCAAATTTTGCAGAAAATAACAGTTCTAAAAACCTATCATTTCATAAAACTTAGCTTTGGATCGTAAGGATCCGAACTAGATGGTTTCAAAACTCAAAACCACTGACTCATTTTCTTCTTCTATGAAGCAAGGATGGAGATTTTCGCACGAGATCTGCAGAGTGAAATTCGTCAGAGTTAACAGTCGCTTTACGTTTCGCCGGTCGATCGTTAAACCCGTTCAATTTGTCCGAACTTGGCGGTCCCCAAAAAAACACATAAAAAGAAACTGTTAAAGAATGGTTGGAGTATACATTTCACCTTATTTGTTAACGATTTTAGAATTAAAAACTAAATATTTTTTAAAGTTAAGAGATAATCCAAACTGAAATTTTTGTGTAAAGTTAAAAGGTATACTTTAGCCAACATAAAACTAGTTAAAAAAAAACCGAGAATTTATTAGGGAAAATGACAGATAAAGAAGCCTGAAATAATAAAATGCCAAAATGGGAAGCTAAGCAAATGTATTACCAGATAGGGAAGTGTTGCCTGATTTGGGATTATGCAAATGTTGCACAATTATGAAACAGCCCCTCATATGCAAACCGAAAAAGTGACCGGTGGAAGTGTGCAAGTTGTGGCGGGAGTTGGAGGAAAAAGTTGGGAGGGACCACGAACGTGGGAGCATGAACGCGCGAAGCAACAACTGAACGATGGAAGCGAGGTTAGTATTCAGTGACTATATTGTTCGCCTCTGTCTTTTGTCCCTCTCCTTTATGCGCCGGTTGATTTTCCTCTTCCCGTTGGATGGCAATGTCGTCGATGTGGGGATGGTTTTGAGGTGGAGAGGGTGGCGAAGCATGGAGACGGCGTGGGTATATAGAAAGTGTGGGGAAGGACAGTGATCAGAGGGTGAATGCATGGGGAAGGAAAAACACTGAGGGAGAGGGGTTTGATGGCGTCACAAGTGGGTTAGAGTGATTAGTGTCAGATAAATGGACAATGTTGGAGGGAGATTCGAATAATGGAGTGGATTGATTCTGAGAAAATGAAGCATTAGTGTGGACAGGAAAGAAATGAGTGTTTTGTTGCAAATTATAAGCATGAATGTGTCAAACCCTAAGTTGGTCGTGTAAGTTGATGATGATGGTATTAAGTCATATAATCATTCGACTTTTGTTATCAGTGCAGGTAATGAAGATAAATGAATTTCGAAGCTGGGTCATCTTGTGGGAAGGAGCTGTTCTGTTGTTTTCATGTGGGGGGGAATTTGTGACAAATGGTGAAGGTGAAGTGAGATATAATGGAGGTGGCGTGAGGTTAAGAAGCATTAAGGATGGGCTGACACTTGATGAATTGAGGCTAATGATATCTGAGTGGATTGGTGGTGATGGAAGAAATTATGACATTAAGTACACAGTGGCCTTTGATGAGAAGACATTGATTGACCTTCATGACAATGCTGAAATGTATAACCTCTTTCAATACAATGGGAACAGCGGTCATGTGTATGTGACCGAAAAAAGACAAGTGGGTCCCCAACCAAGGGACAATGTAGAAATGTAAGTGGAAGTTTGTCCTAACTATTTGTTGTCATTTATGAATTTCTTCTTGTCATTTGTGTTAACGAGTCTTGTCATTATGAATGCAGAACAGAGAGATTCATGGGCATGTCACAGCAAACAGAACTGGATGCGTCTCCCATTAGTTTGTGTTGTGATTATGGCTAGCTCAGTGAAGAAAATGCTCGTGAATGTGACAATGATGAAATAAGTGGGCCCCCTAATGTGGATAAATCTATCGGAGCTGAAGATACGGATGGTAGTGAGATGGTTCATGCGGAATGGAGGGGACTTTTAACAGGAGTGGGCCAACGTTTTCCTAGTGCAGATGTATTTCGGGTGTCTGTATACAAGTTTGCACTTGCAAACAAGTTTGTGGCCAAGTATATGAGGAATAGCAAGGAATTCATGTCGATAAGGTGTAAAGTTGAGGGTTGTCCATGGAAGCTATGTGCAAATCATGTGGGGAAGAGTTGTGATGTGCTACGAGTGACGACATTTATAAACCGGCATGTTCATTCTGCCCAAGATAGCTTGGACGTGATGCATAGTGGAAGAGCTAGTTTGAACTCATCAATAATAATTGATGAGATGAGGGATCATGCAGACAAGCGCACTTCTAAGATAAGGAAGAGGTTGAAACGAGAGTATGGGATTGATCTAACATATAAACAGGCTTATAGAGCAAGAGAGAAGTCACTGGAAGACATATATGGCAGGCCTGAACAATCATACATGCTCATACCATGGGTATGCGAAAGGATAAAGGAAACAGATGAAAAATCAGTGGCTGAATGGACTGCTATTGGGAACCGGTTTGAGCGTGTTTTCATTGCCTATGGGGCATGCATTGAGGGTTTCTTGGGTGGCGCGAGGCATATTATGTATGTTGATGGAACTCACTTAAGCGGACCATACAAGGGGACAATGTTGTCAGCTTCAGCTTATGATGCAGATAACGAGCTGCTGCCATTTGCAATTGCAATTGTGAAGGGAGAAACACTAGATGACTGGACGTTTTTTCTATATGATAAAAAAAATCCTGGGTTCTGTGGAAGTAACGATTGTATCAGATCGACACAATGTTATCATCGGAGGAGTGGCATCAATCTTTGGGGGTCAAAGACATGCCTTTTGTTATAGACACATCAAGGAGAATTTTAGTTCAGAAGTTATGAAAATGAATAAGGGGCAAACAAGGACAAATGGCCGATCAAAGGAGGATGCACTATATTTATTGGATAAAATTGCATACGCAAGGACGGATGAGAAATTTGAGGCAGCAATGGATGACATGAGATCCTTTTCTCCAAGGCTATTTGATTGGCTTATTCATCATGGGGATGTAGATAGGTGGGCTAAAAGTAGGTTCCCATATAAAAGATGGGACAATATTACAAGTAATATAGCAGAATCATTCAATGCATGGATGGTGAATGAGAGAAAGCATACTGTACCCCAATTGATCTATGAGCACCGAGATAAAGTTGCAAGAAAGCTGCATGCCTCCTATGTGGCTATGACCAAATGGAAGAATTGCGTTGGTCCAAATATAGAGAGTAAGGTGCTGGATATGGTGGCTGGGTCTGACCATATGTATGCTGAAAATTATGGTGGGGGAAGAGTGAAGGTGACAACATCACGTGGAGACCATCGGGTTGATCTTGGACTACACCAATGCAGTTGCAGATCTTGGCAAATGACGGGGATCCCTTGTTCCCATGCTTGTGCTGCCATCAAGATTGTGCACGGCAATGTTTATGATTATATTGATAATTGCTATAAAAAGTCATCACAAGAAAAGATCTATGCTCGCAGTATGATTCCTGTGGTAACAACAGACATGCCTCACCCAAATGACTACTATAGAATAGAAAATGTCAGTGAGCAAGTTTTCTTGCTACCTCCCATGACATCCCGACCACCAGGAAGGCCAAAAGTAAACAGGGATGAATCACAGTTCCAGAACAAACGGATATACCACTGTGGAAGATGCCACCAGCCTGGACACACAAGGAGGAATTGCAGAAATCCTAACCCATCATGAAGTTTCGAGTACAGTGGGGATGGGTCATTTTTGGTGTACATAGTTGTATGCTCCGCCCTTGTCAACTTTTTTGGGACTGGGGTTGTAGTTAGGAGCTAGGTGGAGACATTTTTTTGTAAGTAAGCTGATAGAAATTTCAGTGATAACGAAGCATTAAGTGTGGCTAGTATCTTAATGTCCACTTGTTGTTGAATACATGAAAGGAAGTTACTGTTATGGGGATGTTAGCTTTTGTTAATGGCGCATTACTTGTTGTCATTTTTAAATTTGTTCTGGTCATTGGCAGTGATGCTATCAGCATAAGCTGACAGCCGTGTTGAACTGATGTTGTAAAATCAGACCAGGTTATCCTTATCATTATCGCTGTCATATTCGCTTCACATGGTGTCATTTTTAAATTTGTTCTGGTCATTGGCAGTGATGCTATCAGCATAAGCTGACAGCCGTGTTGAACTGATGTTGTAAAATCAGACCAGGTTATCCTTATCATTATCGCTGTCATATTCGCTTCACATGGTGTCATTTTTAAATTTGTTCTGGTCATTGGCAGTGATGCTATCAGCATAAGCTGACAGCCGTGTTGAACTGATGTTGTAAAATCAGACCAGGTTATCCTTATCATTATCGCTGTCATATTCGCTTCACATGGTGTCATTTTTAAATTTGTTCTGGTCATTGGCAGTGATGCTATCAGCATAAGCTGACAGCCGTGTTGAACTGATGTTGTAAAATCAGACCAGGTTATCCTTATCATTATCGCTGTCATATTCGCTTCACTTGGTGTCATTTTCTGTTGGATACCAACAGGATATATTGAAGTAAAATTTAGTGACCTGAACAAAAAATGAAAACCAATAGCACATGTCCAATGGGGTTGTTGTCATCATCTGTTTTGGTGTGGTTAAAACCAGATTCATTCATGTCACTGGGGAATAAATTGGCATCATGGTTCTCAACTATCATACATTTATGGACACCAATCTCTGTTAACCATAACAATACACAGTAAATTTTTGGTCAGCCTACAATGCACATTACATACAGCAATCTAACAGAGGACAAGTGAATTATGACTCTAACATCGAGACACCTAAGACCGACGCCTTTTCTTGGACTTTGTGCTCTTGGTTGGTTGTGGTCGTCGAATAAGGGCCAATGCCTCGTCACGTTTTTCATTCTGTTCATGATTCACCAACCACCATGTCAGGTCACGACGAAAGCCAGCAACTTCTTCCTCTGTGTAGGTAAGGGTCACACCAGGTTCCCATCTTCTCAGCCACATCATGCAGTGCACCCCACAATCCCTCCTGTGGACGCAACAATATCAGCACAGTTAGTTAACACATCTGACATGTGCATTTACCCCACAGAAATCGAATTTGACAAAACTGACAGGTTATTCTGCTGGGGAACTTCTGCAAATATCATGGGAGACATTGGCTTTTTCCCAACCAATCCTGGCTTGACCAAGTCCAGTATAATATTGAGCCTCATCCTCTGCAACAACATTCAGGACCAACATAGAAAGTTTAATGATTTTCCAAGTTCAAAAACTAGGGTAAAGATAATGAGTTTTTTCTTACACAGTCATCCACAGCCATTTCCACTGGGTCTTTGATGACAACCTTCTTCTTCTGCTTTCTGTCCTTGGTTCCGAAATGGTTCCTCATGGAGTCTATTACGTGGAAATCCAATGTGCTAGGCTGAATGGCAACGCAAAACCAGTGTTGGCCAACAAGAGCAGGACCAATTATGAAATCACATTCAGCTAAGTTGTAGCCAAGGAACTCAGGAAGAAAGAGCTTCTTATATTTTTGGGCTTTCCAGGTTGGATCATGTGCCATCATGTTCTGCATGACATGAAATTGTTAATCCATTAACAGAGAACAAGTCATTTCCAATTCAATTGCTGTCATTGGTATTTGCATTTGGAATTATGCAACCTCACCATGAAATCAACATCGAAAATGTGCCTCTTCCCTGGCCCCAACTCTGCCTTCATGTCCTCCATCACTGCCTTGCACACCAAATTAAGCACCTACAGAACACAAGTGAAAACGTCATTCTGGTACAATAATCTCACCAAACATTATCAAACATAATCATGGGTGCAGGGACAGAGCATTCTAAAATACCCTGTTATTTACTCTGTTCACTCCACCCAGGGAAAACAGCTGTTGTCGGTCTATATCTTCATCAAACATTTTGATGACAGTCCTGCAAACATTGTCAGATGTCAGTGACAGAAAGTATGGTGTTGGGGACATCAATACTTGTCATTCCCATGTATTTTATTGTCATTTTCAATTCTATTGCTGTCATTGTCAGGGCACACTGTGTCATTTAAAAACAAAACGCTAGCTAGGGATATACTTACATATTCCCCTCTTCCTCTCCCTTGGGTCTACGGGATATTAAAGTGAAAAAGATGTCCCTTTCCTCCTTTGGCCTCTTCGTCCTCGGAGCTGCCTTGAATTCTATCCACGGAGATTTAATTGTGGAACTCTTTGCCCTTGTTGACCTCCTAAGGTCAATCGATTTTTCAGGCCCTCCTTCCTCCCCACTGTCACTGCTCACCCATTCGCGATCCAACAGCAAAGGAACATTGGTAGGGGTCATTGTCAGTACATGTGTAGCTTCCTCACCCTCATCATCTGAATCCCGAACCTCCTTATCATCATCTTCGGCCTCCTCAACCACATAATCATGACTGACTTCCATGTCATCATGGTCATCTTCCTCCTCATCAACCACATGACCTCCTTCCCTGTCATCATGGTCATCTTCCTCCTCATCCTCATCGTCGTCGTCATCACCTCCATGACCATCACGGTCACCCTCTTCTTCCACCTCCTCAACCATGTAATCATCACTGACTTCCCTGTCATGAAGGTCATGTTGTTCTTCATCCTCATCCTCATCCTCATCCTTCTCATCATCTCCTTTGCTGGTTTCATCCTCATCAAGTTCCTCATCTGCACTTCCCGCTGCAACCTCTCTTGCAATCTCCTCCACCACTCGGTCAACATCATCAGCTTCTTCAGCATCGTTACCAGCTGCATCACCAACTGTTTCAACCCCTTCTTTAGCAGTGGCATTCTCATTCCCCATCCCCTTAACTTTGGCGTTCAATCCAATCTGCAGTTTGAGTAGCTCATCATCAAGAGCCTTCATTAACGTCCTCTGGCTTTCTTCAAGCTTCTTCACAAAACGAGCCCTCAACTCCTTCAATGCCTGCATACACAGTAAATGAAGATATCAAAAAAATTGTTCACTGTTATCAAATGCCAGTATCTCACTGGTCATTTCTAAATAAAGTCTTGTCATCTCAAGTATCAACCTTGCTAATAGACTGACTTAAACTCAGGTCACGTATATTTTCTAAGTTCCCACATACCGGATCTAAAGACTGCAAAATTGGACTGTCCTCATGTCCTGCTGAGTATACCTCGCTGCCACTGCTTCCATGCAATATTCCCATGCTGCTACCTCTCTCTTTCTCCACCCTCTCCTTTATCTTCTCCTCGGTCCAATATTCAATGGCGCTTGTTGAACCCCGGTCAACAGACAATCCCAGCGGGAAACGCTCAACAAAATACAGCTGCAAAACCAAATAAAGATAGGTCACACTTCTGCAACAATAACAAAAGACAAAAATATAGTGAACCATAAGAAAAATATTGACTTACCAGCAGCAAATAAAGACACCCTCCAACATTGCAGGTTCCTTTCTTCTTCTTCTTTGTCATCTTCACAAAGTCTCCCATTTCCTTCCACAGGTTCTTGATTATGTACGTTGACCAATCATATTTCCCAAACCCATCCATCGTGTGACGCATCACTTTCAACAAACGTATATGTACAGTTGTGCTTGACCCAGGACATAGAAAAGCTCCAACTGTATAAAGCATAAATAGGAACTCAAAATTGTCGCTTTCTTCCCAGATAATATCCTCTTCAGTATCTGGGTAAATGGAACCTTCCAATAAGTGTCCTTCAACCTCTTGTATTCCGGGTCATCCTCACTAACATCAGATTTCACTTCCTCCCCACTGTCAGGTACACCTAGAAACTCATGCGCATCTTTTGCCTCAATTGCCTGCCCTTGCCCTCTAATGGTCAAAAAATGCGTTGGTGGGTCATAGCATCTCAACAATGACACAAGTAGATCACGTGGAAGTTGCTTCACATTCACATTAAGCAAGTTCCCAAATCCCATCCTCTGAACTTTCTGCCTCAACCGCTGTTCTTCTTCACATATTCAGCCAATGATAGAAATCGGGCAATGAGCACCGGGTGTACAAGGGAACATCATACTTCTTCTTCTCACCTTTCTGTGGCTTCGTTTTCCTTGCCCTCTCATTATACCTATCTTTCTCTTCTTCACTCAGGGCCCTCCATGCCTTCCCCACTTCAATTTTTTCTTCTCTTGCGTTTTTACACTTCTCACCTCGTTTTGCCATATACTCCCTTTTGAACAACACAAGCCCACTGTGGACTCCTTTGCTTGTGGACCCTTCCCCTTCTTCCAACACCATCTCGTATAGTTCTACAAAGTCATCAAGGTACCATCATTAAATCATAATTTTAATACATATACTACACATCTAGTTCTTTCCAGATTCGTTATGGTCATTTCCAATTAATTCATTGTCATTTACAATATGGCCATTACAGAGTGACAGTAAGGATGCTGCTATGAATATGGTCGTTTCCAGTTAATTTATTGTCATTACCAATATGCCCATTACAAACTAACAGTTAGGTCAGTACTATGAATATGGTCATTTCCAATTAATTCATTGTCATTTACAATATGGCCATTACAGAGTAACAGTAAGGATGTTGCTATGAATATGGTCGTTTCCAGTTAATTTATTGTCATTACCAATATGCCCATTACAGACTAACAGTTAGGTCAGTACTATGAATATGGTCATTTCCAATTAATTCATTGTCATTTACAATATCGCCATTACAGAGTGACAGTAAGGATGCTGCTATGAATATGGTCGTTTCCAGTTAATTTATTGTTATTACCAATATGCCCATTACAGACTAACAGTTAGGTCATTACTATAAATATGGTCATTTCCACTTAATTCATTGTCATTACTTGTAATATCCTAAAAAAAAAAAAAACAAAGTCCAACTTTCCACCGATATTTCGGTGGAAAGTTGGAGGGGGTGTGGAAAATTGAGGGGGGCGGTGGAAATTGGGGGTTGGGTTTGAACAACAAGCCCCTACCCCAATAATTGTGTGGGGGTGTTAAATACCCCCCACAATCCATTCTCCCCCCCCCCACGGCAGGCGCAAGAAGGAGCAAGAGAGAGAGAGAGAGAAAGGAAGTGTGTGTGAGCGAGAGAAACATACCGGTGAAGCAGAGGGCAAGCTTTGAAGATATTTTAGGTACATGAAATTATCTCTTTTCATCAAACTTTCTTCATAAATATTTCATATATATTTTATGCTTCATAATAGTAGTATTACCCTAGTGATTAGAGAAAATTTTGAGACTTATATATGATATAAGTATTGAGTTTTGATAAAAGATGACTATAGAAATTTAGAAGTAAATGAGTTGTTAATTTTAATCGGTTTAGATTTCTCTATTTGTTGGTTTTTAGTATTTAAATTAATTTTTCTAGTTGAAAAATCTGTTATATATGATTTATACCATATTTTTACCGATTAAATTTAAGTTAAATAATTTATTTGGATTGTTTGATATATTATTGAGATTTTAATCGATTTAGTTTTATTTATTGGGTGACTGGGGTTTTAAAATAATTATTGTAACTAAAAAGTTTATTATTTATGGAAATATATGTATGGTAGTTATACCATTAAAGTTTTGATTATATTATTTAGTTATAAATATTTGAAGTATTATTGAATTTTTGATAGTGTGATTTTGAGGTTTAAACTTAAATGAAGATTTTTAGAATTTAGAACATAATAATTTTATATTTGGAAATTGTTGAAAATCCTTTTTATTAAGATAAATAATTTGGAGGTGGTAAATAAATAATTTGGGGTTGTTAGAAATTTAAATAATATAGAAGTTTAATTAATTAATTAATTATTTTATATTAATATGTTGTTATATTAATTGTATAGATTAATTATTGGTTGAGCAAAGGATTGACCTTGTGGTAATCCTTAGTATTGCTTTGGCGAGAGGTAACCACTTTCCACTTGTTATATGTGCTAATATGTTGTTTGTGAGTATTTTGCTATTTTGGTATAATGATTTGTTATTTGAAACTCGAGTAGATAAATTATATCTTTTGAGCTATGAAAATTGTCTTGTGGGATTTTTGGAATTGTGATTGAGAAGTTTGGAAAAGATATATGATTTATATCTTATGGATTATACTGGGAAAATATTGAGACATTCTTGTTATATTGTGAATGGTTGGTTGTTATTTGGATTTTGGATTGAGCGCTATCCTACCACGTGGTAAGGCCGCCATTGGTGCACATTGTGGGCTTCTTCCTTCATCCCTAGAGTAAGGGATAGACCTTTGTGGCTTTTTATTCGTCCCCCAAAGTGTGGGATAGGCCTATAGGTCGGTTTGATCCCTTATAGTGAGGGATAGACTTATGTGGCTTGTGTGTTGGCCCCATAGTGAGGGTTTGGATGATTGAAATTATATTTCTATGGATATATCTATAGTTCTCGGGAATTAATAACTGTCCCATTTGACACCTCACGGGCACATGTTAGTATGTATGATGAGTTGGAAAGTTGGTTACTGAGGCGTTTGTCTCACCCCGTGGTTTAACATTTTCAGGCGGTAGTTCAGGTGGTGGCCCATCAGGGAAGGCTCCGGAGGCATAGTGCACTGTTATAGCTTGTATAGCCTCCCTGCTTTTGTTTTATGTGTTGACTTGTTATATATTGCCACATAGGGCCCATATACTCTAGTGCTGTAAAATAATACTTTTAATTACTACTATCTAGTATGATAGGGCCGTGAGGAAGCCCGAGACGTTTTAGACTCTACGTGTAACGCTCCTTTGAAAGTGTTGACTTTTGACTAATGAGCTCTATAGTTTATATTAAACTGATTTATCAGTTCGTATGGTTGAAAATATAAGTTTGGTTTGGGCTAATGGTGGAATGATATTTCTGGACTTTGGAAGTCCAAGGCCCAAGGTAACGATCGATGTTACTCTTATTATAAGTTTATTTCTTTTAACCATGATAGCGATTTTAAAATTTTAAGGTTTCTTCTTTTCTATCATGGTTAATCGTTCGAATAAATTGAAAATTTTGATCTAAATGGGTTTTAAAGGAACGGTTGTCAAATTACCAACATGGCCATTACAGTCTGACAGTAAGGTCATTACTATGAATATGGTCATTTCAAGTTCCTTCATAGTCATTTACCAGTTTGGTATTGTCATTTCTAGTTTATTCATATAATCTTTCCACTCATTCAGACAGTAAGGTCATTACTATGAATATGGTCATTTTAGGTTCGATCATAGTCATTTACCAGTATGTTATTGTCATTTCCAGTTGTTCATATAATTTTTCCAGTCAATCAGACAATTTTCCTACTGATTTCAAAAACCATTTTTCCAATTCTCAACTACGTTATTAAAAACAGAATAGCTTGCCACAGAGACTCAGCATAAACCCTTAATCGCCATTTCTATCATTCACAAACTTCATCGCGTCATATCTAAATATTACCCAATCATTGCTTCCCAGACTCACCCAGAAACGTCGACCACAGCACGAAACTTAAATGCCTGAACTTACCTCACTAAAATGCTGTTGATGCTTGTTAACTGCAATGGTGAATCACCATGTGCCAAACTTCGTCTTTCCACACAATCAGTCAGACGCGACCACGTTCGCCCTTCGAACAGCATGCCCTTCGACTTCCAACTCCTCTGCTCTCTTACGCACACACTATTTCGAGGTCCTCAACTGTCCAGCTTGCCAGTGTTTTTAGGGCAACAATGGGGATGGTGGAAGCGAGAAACTGGGAAGCACGACGGGCAGTGCACGAGTGTTCGCGCCCGCCTTCTCTCTCCCCGCTTTCAAACGCTGACTGACAGGGGCTGTTTCGTAATTGTGTAACATTTGCATAATCCTAAATCAGGCAACACTTCCCTATCTGGTAATACATTTGCTTAGCTTCCCATTTTGGCATTTTATTATTTCAGGCTTCTTTATCTGTCATTTTCCCAATTTATTAACTTGGGGAAAAAAGGGGGTCACATGTATCGTTGATGGGCCAGAATGCTTTCACCAATGTTCTAGGCTCAACAAATTCATGAGCGGATATTTTTAGGCTACTAAATTACTCGAGGAGCCCAGATGAATGTTAAGTAATAAAGTAAATCTTCGAGTTTGGCCGAAAGAACTGTTAAGAGTTTAAAATGTGAAATAAAATCATTTTCCTTAAATTCCTGTTTGTACCATTATTTTGGACACTCATGTATCAATCATAAAATCTTGAAGTAGAAAGTGATTTTCACATATTTATAAAAAAACTAAAATCCTTATGTAAATGAGAAAGGTTAAATAATTGATAACTAATTTCCAAATAACATAAGTTGATGAAATGTCTATACCAAAAGGAAAAAAGTTGGCAATAAGCGGAAAAAGGCTTGTCATGATGGTTGCTCGCTCCAGTGGCTCCCCTCCCAGGCCACCCTCGGGGGGGGGGGGGGCGTGGGAGTTTAGAGTATACTCAAGTAGCTGCAAAAAAGGTTATGTTTCCCTTGACATTTTAAAAAATAAAATAAAAGACTTAAGAGAATTAATTTAAAAAAAATGGTCCTGACAACGCGCCAGCCGTGATTGACTGAACATTGATTAAGCTTTTCTGAAAATTTGGGGTGAAAATATTTTGAAAATTAATGTTCATAGATAATTTAATAATTACTAATATAGTCAAGAAATATGGAATTTTGTGAGGTCGGTCAATTTTCAATTTGATAATTATATTTTATGCTAAAATCAAAAACAGTTTCAGCTAAGAACCTGAATAAAGTGAAACATGAGAAACCTTATACCATACTTTTTAGAAAAAGTAATTAAATTTCAAAATTATTATCACGATCATCAATGTAAGACCCAGTTATATAATTAGATGCTGCATTACTGTCTAAAATATTTATGTATACCATTAGATTATATATCAATTTATAAAAGTAACAAATTAGTTTGAAGAAAAACAATAAATATAAATACATAAAATAATTCATTAACTTTCTTGATCTCCTCAAATAAGTTAATTATATTTTATATTAAGCATCAAATGTAATATGTGAATACAAGAAGTGTGAGAGAAATACAAGAGATTACCATGCTATTAACAAATTTTTTGCCATTATTTTTTTGTCAGATTTTTGTGGGCATTATTTGAATGGCGACCTAAAAGGTTTGGAAGTGAGAAACATCAAAATGGTCTTCGTTGTCCAGTTACCATAATTCATTTTGTCCCAAAATTTTGACTGAGTATATACACCCACGAAATAGTATACCATATGTTTGATATTATAAATTAAAAGGGAAAATAAAAAAATAATTTTATTTGATAAAATTTAATGTTTATTAATTGTGACTGAAATGATAATAAATTTAGAGCCAAATAAGTTCTTAGAAAATGAAATATTAAATTATCTTCTAGGCTCATTTGATTTGACTCCTTGTGACGCAAATTCTTCCCTTCAATGAATGAGTGCAGGATATGGCATTTAGCATATGAGGCTTCCTTTTAGAGGCAGTGGTTCATATGATAAAAGGTCTCCCAGTAGATAAAATTGAATAAAGAACATATTAGTGAAATTAGTAGTACAAAAAAAGTATGTCATAGATGCAAAATAATAATAATAATAATAATAATAATAATAATAATAATAATAAAGCAGCATCATTTTTCAGTCGTATATAATTATATTAACTTTATTTAAAAATTGTTGGGACATAAAAATCTTTCTTTTCGAAATTAAATACTGATATAATTACTCTTAAGTAAATTTTTGCTCTGTATAATTACTTTTAAGTCAATGTTCCTTTTATAGAGTTGTTTTAAGAAAATGCAAACCTAAGTTGAGTTGATATAAGTTAATTTGCATGCACTATAATATAAAGTGCCCTACTTTTGTCGGGCAAACAAAATAATTAATTGTTACGTTTAGTCAAAATATTGGAACATTAGAAGGAAATAGTTTAAATAAAAAAAAAGGCATCAACAGGCCGCATAATGAACCATTAAGCAGGGCATGCAAAGATAATAAAAATCAATGCATAATGGTTATTCTGATAGCCTAAAAGGCAATATATTGAAGTAAAAAATTCGTTACAATTACACTTAAAAGAAAATAATGGACTAATAAATTGAGCAAAAATGTAGTGGGGTGGCGTATTAGCACCCAATGATGTCCGTGGAAGATCATAATTATATCATTTTTCAGTTTTTCAAATTGTACATATATATGGGGCATCTCATAAAAGTAATAAAAATGTAAATGACTTCGGAAAAAAAATAAATTTGCAGTGTAGTCTTTTTTGTTGTCACAAAATCTAGTAAAACAAAAAACAACAAACAAAACAGTCTTATCCCACTAGGTGGGGTCGGCTACATGAGTCCAAAATCTAGTTAAAGCGAAAAATTCATAAAACCCGTCGCGAATATATCACAAAATTCACCATAAAAAATCTTGTAAATTATTTGCTAGGGAAAAATCAATTGTAAAACAAGTCATGGCATA